>NW_015542377.1:524783-532543 GCF_001515605.1 Sinocyclocheilus anshuiensis | reverse complement strand
TTCTGAGATTTCCTTTTTTTTTTTTTTTTGCTTCTAAGACTGCACAGGCTGTTTTGGATATTTTATGCTCATTTATATGTACACGTTACGTTAAGTTTGAGGTCCCAGAGATCCCAGTATGAGTAAACCAATATTAGTTATTAGTTATTTAAAATCTGAACTGCTATTTCCCCTGGAATTCTTCTGCATATTTTCCTCTGACCTATTTAAGCCCCACCAGACACCTGCTATTTAAGATTTTACATCTGTTGTACCACAAAACAGACATTAACTCTTTTTTAAAGCTGATTAATGTCCAGTAAGTAACGTTGCATATATTTACAGTCTGAGAAATAAGAAAAAGTTAGAAAAATAAAATAAACAAATCAAACTATTAAGAGTATACTAATATGTTGAGAGAATGTAATCGTTTGAAAATGAATACAATACCTAAATTCACAGATAATCTCATAAGATTAGGAAAAGTCAACCAAGGGCTAGGATGTTTCTTTCTAAGTTCAGATACTGATGAAGAATTGTTGTATAATGTATTATAAAAATATAATTGTGTGCTTTGAAAACATTATATTAAAATCACAGCCAAGTCCATTATTATATTTCTTCTCTTTTGACTGGTCTAGGACATCCTCAGACAAATTTTTCTCGGCTTGTATATGAAGATGAATGTATATTATGAATGTGATGCTGTTAAAATATTCTCTCACCTGTGACAGAAATATAGAGTACATAGATGATTGATTCCCCAATGCAAACTCTTCTATTTTTTCCATGTGTCAGCATAAAAGAAAGCCAGCCATAAAAATGATTCAGCATCACTTCCTCATTATTATTATTAATTATTTTAATTATTAACTCATTATTAGCTCATTTAAGTCATAAAACAGTAACTGTTTTACTCAGGCTGCAAGTGATTCAGTAATATTGTTAAACTTTAACCGGTTGAGACATTTATCATGTTCATGTTTTGTATTTCCTGCTTTTCATTTATGTCAAATGGCACTTAAGATGAAGAGTCGACATTGCAGATCATATCCACCTTGATTAAAGGAAATTTAAAGAATTGTCTGCACAGGCAATTCTTTAAAATCCCCATCAGTCTCTGAATATGCTGTTCTGCATGACCACACTAGCCCATTCTTGGCTGAGCTGAACTATTCATTGCTTTACCTCTGCCACGATAAAACATACCAGAGCTTTGCCAGCAAAGTAATGGCAGGTGTTACCCTCAATGCATTATGAGAGGCCAAAAGATTTTTACTACCAGGGCACTAACCACACATTTGGTACATTCATTGATATCTTTTAAAATCAAAGGTGAAACTTTACGACTATCTGTCAAGTCAAGTTTAACAAAAACTGCCATGTGATACATCTATATGAATATAATTCATAAAAAAGCCACAAGAAACTTGTGCTTATTTGGCTCACCTTCAACTGATGTCACTTTTTTACATGCTAACACCATGCACATTTTTTCTACTTTGCCAAAATGCTAATTTATGGAAGCCTATTTCCACCTCAGAGTAATAAAACGTTTAATTGTGATAAGCTAAGATAAGTTTAATAAACAAAAAGTCACATTGTGAGATTTACAAATTAATTTGTGATATATAAAGTCACATTGTGAGATTTGGGGCCCTATCATACACCTGCTGCAATGCGGCGGCAGGCGCGATGCAAGTGTTTTTTTAATAATTTCAGCCCAATGCAGTTATCATTTTCATGTCCTGCGCCATGTTGTTTAAATAGCAAATGCATTTGCGCCCATTTGTGCTCCCATGCGCGTGCTGGTCTGAAAACGAGGCGTGTTCAGTCGCATTGCTGGCACGTTGCTATTTTGAGGCAACTGAAATAGACTGGTCTAAAGTCAATGGCGCAATATATTTTTTTGTTATTTAAAGAGCGCGTTAGTAATATGCGCCTATAGGTGGGTGGACAACGCGCGTACACTCAGCTTATTACACAAACAGGGACGTGCAGCAGCACACAAACATGCCAAATATTAAAAATGAAAGGGTTACAATGTAAAAGATTATTATTGTGCCCTGTAGATGGTCTGCTCCAGCACTTTAACCTCACGCACGAGCAGATCCATTTCCTCTCTGGAGAAGCGTTCAGTCTTTGCTCTTGCAAATTCCACCATGTACTGTAAATAGCAAATCCGCCATGGCGCAAGCGCAACTGGCTTTTAAAGGGAATGGGAGATGAGACTCTGAGAGAACAGGGACAACCCTTTTAGACCATGCCCCGGGCACGCCGACCATTTTTCCCATAGTTAAACTAGCAGAAGTGGATAACGGACATGCCCTAAGTGCACTTGCTCTATGCGCTTTAGACCATGCGCTTAGACCGTTAAAATAGGGCCCATAAAGTCGCAACTGCAAAATATAATGTCATAATTGTAAGAATTAAGTCGTTATTATGAGAAATTTAGTTGGAATTGAGAAATATAAAGTCACATTGTAGGAGTGCAATCACCATTTCTTCACAATTTAAAGGTCCCATATTGTCAAAACTTAAATTTCCTGGCTTTTTTCATGATAACTGAGGTCTATGTGCTATGTAACTACCATATAAGTTTCATAACAGTCAATCCACAGTCAAATGCAGCACTGCCCACAGTCCCACGCTCCTTTTGCCAAACCCCCAGACAACATCGCGTCCATGCCATTGCTGAGCAACAACAACACGGAAACATGTTGAGAAAACGCTGTTCAGTCTGGATGTCAGTAAACTACATCATTGCATAGTAGGGCTGTGACGGTCGCCGTGACAACCTCGTCAACCGTTGTCTATTGCCACCGGCGGTAGTGCATGTGACGTCACACACTCTATAACAAGCATAATTCGGCTCAAACATGTAAGGCCGGACAACATTTCCCTCAGCAGTGACCATCATTACCGGTGTTTCTATTGACCTTACTTGTGAGTATCACCAATCCACAGCAGGCTACAGCATACATGACCCTAGTTACCTGTGGTTGGCGTGTCCGTGCGTCACTCAGAAAACAACAGGCCAATCAGAAGAGAGGCTCATTAATATTAATTAGACAGGCCAAAATCGACTTGTTCTCAGCAGAGCCCCTGAGAGAGGAGCTGTACAAATATATTGAGATGGTTTTTGGTACTTATACCGCAAATATATATATTTAAGGACATCAAGACTTAAAATAAAACTCCAGAAAGGTGTAAAATATGTGACCTTTAATTAATTATTTTTTTTTACTCATGGAAACAGGCTTTCATACAAAACAGATTTAGGGATCTCATCTTTGCTTCATTTTTAAACTTTTTAGATTTCTTCTTATGCGTCTAGTGTTTATTCTTGTAGAATATTCTTGGAAAAATCTGTTAACAAAGAAATAACACTGGTTCTAAAGCATTATTTTCAATCAAACTATAAAACAATTTCCTATGAAGGCCACATTTGTTTGTTTGTGTCCTGTCCTGTGCTATTTTAAGTTCAGTGTTGTCAGATATAATAATTCATGTACATCCTTGCTGCACTTTGAGATTAAATATTCCAGGTTGAGTGAAGGAGGTCATTCTTTTTACACCACTAAAGCGACACACAATGCTCTGACAGCCCACCTGTGCAAATTTATTTATTTTACTCCTGCTTTCATTTCCTGCTGACATGCCAGGTTTTGGCATGCAGACATTTCATGGCATTTCTGCTGATAGGGAGTCATTAGGTAGTGTGACGAAAAAGGAAAGGGGCCACTTTCAAATGGAGAATAAGCATCTTATTTGCTTAAAATTTCAATGTTACTTTGTTAGTCCTACTTAAAAATGGTTCCAGTTCCATTGTAACTGTATACTACAGCGTAATGTTTAAAAAAAAAAAAAAAAGATATTTCAAAGGCATTTAAACTACTGACCAATTTAAACTGAACTCAACTGAAAAAGCTCTTTTCTGAAGTTAGCACTACAGTCACAACAGCAGACACACTATTTATGCAGCTCACGAGATCTTGGAATGTTAAAATTCGGCCCTTGACAAATTCAGCATCCGGCCCACGAGTTTCGCTGGGTTATAGGGCCTTAAATTGGAGTAAATTAATAAATAAAACAGTACAGAAACAAATAATGATATATATTACCAGTGTTGGGGGTTTTAACGCATTACTTTTTAATTTACAAGAGAATATCTGAGCTACTTTTTCAAATAAGTAACGCAAGTTACTTTTTTTTCAAATTTATTGATTGACATCAATAAATGTCTCTCCTGTCCCCATGTTGAGAGAAATCAGATGTTACTGTAGTTTTTTATTTTAAAAACAAACAAGCAAGCCCTGTCCAGATTTAAAAAATAACGCAAAAGTAACGTAACGCATTACTTTCCATAAAAAGTAACTAAGTACTGTAATTAGTTACTTTTTTTATGGAGCAACGCAATATTGTAATGCATTACTTTTAAAAGTAACTTTCCCCAACACTGTATATTACTGAATTCACTGCAAATGTTACAAACTTAATAATCCATTTTTGTCACATAGAAATGCACTTGACAGTAAAGCAATAATTTTGAGCTAGAATGCAGAAAATATACTGCTATTAAATTATGTCATCATTTCCTCAACCTCATGTCGTTCCAAACCTGTATGACTTACTTTCTTCTGTGGAACACAAAAGAAGATATTTTGTAGAACGTTACCAAACCATTTACCGTATTGGCCCGAATATAAGACGAACCTGATTATAAGACGACCCCCCTTTTTCCAGATGTACCTTTTGGAAAAAGGCTTTTTAAAAACCAAATCTTGTTTTTTCTCAGTAAAACACATTTTGTCTTCAATTATTTTCATATTGCATATTTTTCCTATTTTAATTTTTGTTTTGAAAGTATGGTAAAAACTGGTAAAATGTACCAACAATCACATTTAAAAAATATACACTTTTTGATATACCATTAAAAAAAAATAAAAACAGGTAGCCCACCTGAATTAGGACATTTAGGCTATCCATCTAATAGTAGCCTACCAAAATCTTATTAACAGTAGAAGTTAAATCTTACTGTAGTCTTCAAATCTGGGTACTGTCTTATGTTTTACAATCATAAAGGGAGTTTGTTCCCATCAGGCTAACGTGACAGTCACGACTCATGCAGCTGTAAGGTTTTCTTTTGTTTTTACTCGCGATCTTTACAACACGCATTACATTACGTATTTCATGGCACACTCGTTTTATGCATATTTGGCGCCACCTATTGTTGTGGGTGTATTATTGACATGTCAAAGTCTAGACCCTGAAGACGACCGCGTTTTTTCAGATGTATTTCCAAGAAAAAAACATCGTCTTATATTCGGGTCAATACGGTAGATTTCTACTGTATTAACAAAAATTTCTTGAATTTCTCAAATTATCTTCTTTTATGTTCCACAGAAGACAGAAATTCATAGGGTTATGACATGATGGTGAGTAAATTATGAAAATTTTTGGGTGAACTATCCCTTTAAGAACTTTAACATTTGTAAATAGTTAACACCTAATTTATATAAGGCACTGATATCTATCTTTAATCAGGCTCTTATTGAATTAACATTTTACTTCAATTAAAATTCATTAGAATTAAACATTAAAAGAGAAAGAAGTATTAAAGCTATTCTGTTAAATTATCCTTTGCCCTAATGAAATTTACTATAGTTCTTGCATAGAATCCAGAGTTTAACTGACTAGTATTAGTAAGAAGGTGGACACAACAAGTAAAACCATGGTCCTTTCAATATATTCTATATGTATTCTGGTTTTAAATTCAGTTTTCATGCAAAGAACGACTTGCGAGTTCATTAGCCGCAGCGCAGCACTTTGCTTCACGTCTGATGTTTAACCCATTTTACGAATTGGGTCAAACGGTAAAACAACTGCGCTGCAAATTAGTGTTTATTAGTACGTTATTAAATTTAAAATAATTTGAGAACAAATACCAGTTTACAACATCCAGCAGCAATGAACTGTTTTTGCACAGCTAAATAGGCTAATAAATGGAGATTGCTGACGCCTCGCACACTCAAGTTCACACCAGCTCTTACATTTAAAATAATACGATGGAAAGATTTTTAAAACAGTTTCCATGGTGGATCTAGTCTTTGCATCTGTTTGATGTTTGAATCAGGTCTCCTCTGTTGGAATAGAATTGGCTAGGCGGAGCAGTCACAAAAAAACTTTGAATGGTTTAATTGAAAGTTGAATGGTTGATCTCCAGAAAATCAGTAATGAGGTGGCTTTGAAAAACAAAAAGGTGGGAATAAAGAACCCTAAACTCTGACACAAAGAGCCATTTCAGCATAAATAAGTTCTTCAGGATGACATGGTTTTAAATAGAACTGCTATGTGTAAAGTCTCTTTAAAGAACCATTTTTATAGAGTGTGCAGTCAATGTGTGCCGTCAAAATATGCCTTTAAAGCTCATTGTTGTGTGTGTAATGAACATATCTGCAGCAAATATAGTCTGTGACTGTCAAGGTAACTTGGAAACAACCCCACGAATAATAAAAGGTCACAGTCAGAAAGATCTGTTAATTTAGACATTGTGGAGCTTCAAGGTGTAATGCCAATTTAATAGCTGTGACCACATCTAAATCCTAAAAGTTCAGTCTAGTGCATCTCCCCCTTACCTCACATTAGCCAAACTCATTTCAACTGTGTCTGATACAGGATGTGAAAACCTTTATGGCTGAGCAAATACAGTTTTTAGATAATTCTACTTAATTATCTAAAAGTAATCAGACACAGTAAAATCTAAAATAAGTTTAAAATGTACAGTTGTTCAATCTGTGCCAAGGCAACTGTTTTTACCTTAGGCCATGAGCTTAATCCAAAGGCCATGAGTTTTAACCGAGGTGAACGGATGAGGGCTGAGAAGTGTATTGACATAAAAAGCCAGTGAAGCAGTCACCATGACACATTATAAACTCAGGGTTGACCCCGCCAAGCAGTATTACTATAAGTGGCAATATAAATGTAAATGGGATCTTCAACTTAGAGACCAGTAAAGATGGAAAACAATTACTCAATCCCATTACATGTGGAAATAAATAACACACAACATAGTTGCCAATTATTATTACATTTTATATCAATGAAATGCTGTGCATATTGATGTGATTATTGTTTTGTATACATAATTTGATCTCCGAATGAACTGAATTTTATTATTCACAATAATCTTGAGCCTGCTTCTCCAAATATAATTGTAAGTCTTTAGAGAAGGGTCTATTGACAGTGAAATATTATTAAAATATAAATAGCTGTTTTCTATGTGAAATAATCATTTAATCCTGTGATCAAAGCTGAATTTTTAGCATAATTTCTTCAGTGTCACATGATCCTTCAGAAATTATTCTAATATGCTGATTTATTATCAGTGTTTGAAACAGTTTAATATTTTTTGCAACCTGTGATACTTTTTTCAGGATTCTTTGATGAATAAAAAGAAAATAGAAATCGTTTGTATACAGACAATATATGTCTTTACTATCACTTTTTATCAGTTTAATATATACTTGCCGAATAAAAGTATAAATTAATTTCTTAAAAAAACAACTTTTGAACGATAATGTGCTGTATATTGTTACAAAAGATTTCTATTTTACATTTTCTTCTAATTTATACATTCTCATCTTAAACAGAGCTAAGCTAGATAATGTATTGAAATAATAATAGCGAATTTAAATAGTTTTGGGTTATATATACACACACACACACACACACACACACACATATATATACATATATATATATATATATATACATAAATA
>NW_015542377.1:521298-523079 GCF_001515605.1 Sinocyclocheilus anshuiensis | reverse complement strand
GACACATTATAAACTCAGGGTTGACCCCACTGAGCAGTATTACTATAAGTGGCAATATAAATGTAAATGGGATCTTCAACTTAGAGACCAGTAAAGATGGAAAACAATTACTCAATCCCATTACATGTGGAAATAAATAACACACAACATAGTTGCCAATTATTATTACATTTTATATCAATGAAATGCTGTGCATATTGATGTGATTATTGTTTTGTATACATAATTTGATCTCCGAATGAACTGAATTTTATTATTCACAATAATCTTGAGCCTGCTTCTCCAAATATAATTGTAAGTCTTTAGAGAAGGGTCTATTGACAGTGGGTTTATAACCAACTCTTTCTGTTTTCATATTATGGCTTATTGCTTTTTGATGAATTACAACACTAAAAGTTCACATAAAGTACAGTCTCAGAGAACAGAACCAATCGCAAAAACATTTGGATGCAACCTAAAATTAAATAATTATTTCTATATTAAAAATTCATGAGGCATTTAGAGCACATTAAGCTATTTATATATACTTGTGCGAGCTTAATCCAAGCATCTTTGTGTTTTCAGAAATGAAAGACACTGCGTGCTCGAGCTGAGAAGGGAGTCTTTTTTGTGCTTACATTATAACTGCCTTAAGAATTAGTATTTCAGAACCTCTAAAATTTAATTTGGTTATTCATAATAGATAGTTCCCGTGTGCATAAATGATTTCTGCCACTCTAGACTCCTTCAGGGAGAGCTGAATGCATGCAATTAAGACTTGAAGGAGCATCATATGACATGCACCTCAAACCCAATGCTCTCCAGCGGCAGAGAGTGTCTAATACTTGCCTTTTGAGAAATGTGAAGAAGTCTCAGAACAAGAGCCTGAAGATTATTTGTGAATAAACTCTAAGCTGAAAATCTAGAGAGACAATGATTAAATTATTTAACCTACATTCAGTTAAAATGGAGACTCTTCCAGAAAACACAACCTCAAATGGATTTTGTAGCCCTGCAGAGGGATGCAAAATTGCTGTGCCTTCCTTTTTAAGGCTGTACAACACATTTCTCTGCGTATATCATCAAAGTTCCACTAATAGTTAAGACAACAGAGCTACTTTCTGCCAGATAGGGACTTCTTTTGGGTAATGTTGAGGGGAAACCATGAAAATAAAAATAGCTCTGGTCACAGTTATTTCAGTTTTCCATTTCAGTGCTGTGTCAGTGGGCATTTGTTCTAACTGCATGGTGGCATTGCAAAGATCAGAACTGTGTATCATTGTGTGGTCAAACCTGGGCTTGATGGAGTCAATTTGATACATGAGTTGACATCTCTCACAAGAGCTGCTTTCATAGCTGCTGTACAGCTAAAGCTGACTCAGTCTAATGAGGTCAGAGGAGTGAAATAACTTAACGATTACTTTATAATTTATGTTAGTACACTACCATTCAAAAGTTTAGGATCAGTAAGATTTTTTTTTTTTAAGAAGTCTCTTATGCTCATCAATGCTGCATTTATTTCATCAATAAAATACAGTAAAAACAGTAATATTGTGAAATATTATTACAATTTAAAATAATGGTTTTCTATTTTATTATATTTTAAAATATAATATATTCCTGTGGTGGTGAAGGTGAATTTTCATCAGCATTATTTCAGTCTTCACTCTTCAGTGTCACATTATCCTACAGAAATCATTCTAATGTGCTTATTTATATTATCAATATTGTGTTAAGTTGTGCTGCTTTATATATATATATATATATATATATATATATATATATTAAATATACAGTATATA
>NW_015542377.1:521084-521281 GCF_001515605.1 Sinocyclocheilus anshuiensis | reverse complement strand
CACGCACACACACACACACACACACACATATATATACATATATATATATATATATATACATAAATATTGTTTTTTTCACCCCTGGTTGAGGATTAACGTACAGATTTTAAGATGCACACCTTGCATTACAAAATCCAATACTTACTCTAGGGCAGTGGTCGCCAACCCGTCGATCGCGATCACTGTCCCAGTTGATC
>NW_015542377.1:513494-521031 GCF_001515605.1 Sinocyclocheilus anshuiensis | reverse complement strand
ACCAGTAAAATAAGTACAAAAATGCATTACATTTATGGGGTTATATTAATGTATCACTGAAGGGAACTGTCTTGAGAAAAGTTTCGATGGCAATGGCATGTTCTTCTCCGTATAAAGCACAGCTCTGCTTTGTTTACACCGGTAACCAAGGAAACGCTATATTGTTGGTTGTTGGTTCATAAGCAGTGTTGCCAAGTCCGCGGTTTTCCCGCGGAATTGGGCTACTTTAACACTGTTGCCGCGGGTTGTTGTTCATGTCCGCGGGTTGAAGAGACCCCAATAACGTGATATTTAGCCCCTGGAATGTGAATTTTATTGGAAGATCCCCGCCGAAAAACTTGTATTTTACCCCCCAATGCGATTTTTACAGGGGAACCCCCCTCGAAACACGATTGGACTAGTTTTATTGCGAAAACCTGGAAACTCTGTTCATTAGTGCCAACTGCTGTCAGAGAGTGCGTCTCATTCAGACCTGCTGTTGTTTCGCGACAGAGAAGGACAAGTGCTCCACTTGAGGAAAGACCTTGCACTGTTTATTGTGTTTCCTCAATGTGTTTGTTTGTGCACACACACACAGTCAGTGGGCAAACTCATAATTCCCTTTTCTGAATATAGACGTTATTTAAAATGCTCATACTGACACGTCTTAATAATGCCCGAGCAGATCGTGATTAAAATGCAGTGGTTGCCTCTAATTTCAAATGGCTAGATATTTTTGTTTTAAGCCAGTTTGTTTGTTATAAAGCAAATAGCCAATAAATAAATTTGCTTAAAAATCAGTATCAGTATCAGAATCGAATTTGCTAGTTAAAAAAAAAAGAAAGAAAAGAAAATCTTAATTCTGAATCAGCTATGACCGGCGCATCACTAATTAAAATACTGTCGAAGGGGGCAAGGATCGACGCACAACCCTTAAGGACACGAGCTAGGACTTTATACTCACCAATAAAGGACCGCAAACCTCTAACAGTTGCAGGAGGGGTGCACGAGGCCAATGTTGAAATGCGCGGCGAACTGGCACGAATAGTACCCTGATTCCAGACCCACCCCAAAATGTTAGTCTTGACTGGGGCAACGATCGTCTTACTGGGAGATAAGCACAGATTGCATGCCTGGAGGGCCACTAAGACCTTTTTCCACACTGCAAGAAGATCCTCAGGGGTATCGGCACCACAGTACAGGTCATCAGCGACCTTGGCCACCTGTCCCTGTTGAAGAAGATCGCCAAGCACGCGACAGGTTAACTCCTCTAATGCGGTTTCTGAGCCGGGCATACCCATGGCACATCTGGCATACACCCGGACTCCTTTAAATGGCGTGACCACCCCGCAGTACTTCAAAGAAGATTTGGAAAGTGGAATTTGGTAGAATGCCTTGGTGAGGTCTGTCGCAATGATATACTGTATCTCCACTGAGCTATCAGACGCAGTGAGGCATCGACATTCGGCATCAGCGACGGTTGGGGTTTCAATGACAACGTGTAAACAAGGTTCTGACGCCAGTTCTCAAATGAATTCACAGTCTCAACTTTCGTTAGGCACCACTGCTTAGGTGCTCTGTGTGTATTCGCCATGGCTAATATCTCGAGTGTCGTCAGCGGAGATAATCCACAACGCTGCTCGCTTTCGCGCGATTGTAGCGTGAATAGATCTCACGTGAGCTCACCGGAACGTTTGGGGAGTGAATACGATAACGCTGCCACCACGCCAATGTGTAGGTGAGGTATATTGAATCGCTGACACGAGAGAATAACTTAGTCAAGCCTTTAATGGCAACGGCCAACACAACAATAACAAGAAGCCCCAAGCGCGAGCTCCGCCCAGGCCAACGTGGCTACGAACAACGTCAGGAGTCACGTCACGATCCACGACACACTTCACATACTGGCGCTAAGTAAAAGGCCTCAAATTTGAAGTACAATCTGGGATGTCTTTTTCTATCAATTCTTCAATAGGTAGATCTTGTCTTTCATAAAGGCCGAGGTCAGGGATCTTGGGCCTAAAAAGGTTGGTGACCACTGCTCTAGGGCTTCTAAATCTATTGCTCAAAACCATCTGAACCTACTCAGTCTAATTGTGAAACCAAGTGAAGGCAATCAAAATGCAATCAGTTTAATCCTGCAACACCAAGTAAAACCCTCCGCTTGATCTAAACTGTCCCATTGAAGGGTTCAGAGAGGTCACCTGGAATGGTGACCGATAAACACTAGAGAGTTACCAGGCCAACACTTGACCATAATTAGCATGAAGCTGATGCTCATTCACCCCAGTGCGGCATGCTAATTTATGGATTGTGCGATAAAGGATCAACTGGTTGTTTAATAATTCCAATTACGCTGAGTCACTGAAGGAGAAGAATGAGAAACCATCTGCTCACAGAGTACAGTAATGCAGACAGTACATGAGATAATGCACATAACAGGGGAAGGTGTGAAGGAAGACTTCAATATTTCACTGCTCATTTAATTTGTGGAGGTTAAGTGGGTTAACTAGCAGTGCAGGACCCTTCGGTAATGCATGAACACTGCAAAATGACCAGATATCCTTTCTGAGTGAAAAGATATGAAAAGCCCTAAACCACATACAGTACATTAAAGGGTTAGTTCGTCGCAAAATGAAAATTCTGTCATTATTTACTCATATATTATTTACATTCTCATGTCATTCAAAACTTTAATGTTTTGCAATTGCCTGAAAGCTTTTGCAGCTTTATTAGCTTGCTATTGTTAATTTCTGAGATCATTACTTGCAAATGTCTTCGAAATTATAAAAGACTCCTTATGAAACAATAAAACTATAGGTACTGTATATTGACATGATATAAATAATGGACAGTTGGGGTAGAGTTGAAACATACTGTATCAACTGTACCTGCAGTAGAATCCTATTGTGTCAGGTGCTCTCAAGGCCAGGATATTTGGCATGAACTGATGGAGGCCACATCTGTATCTAACAAAGTAAGGGAATAAGAGTAAATAAATAAGAGTATTCTGATTAATGAGTATGTTAATGATTGAGTTTGTTTTGTTTTTACAGTTGTGCAATGAGCTAGGTTTTAATTGTTTGTTTTGTACTTTAAAACTGTTGTTAAACATTTTGAATATAGAACATAGAATTTAGTGTTTGATAACTTTATAAATTTCTGTATATTTAATTTTCTACCTGCTGAAGGGCACAGGTAGTTAAATATGACATTTATTATAATGGGTTTATGTGAAATTTATTTTAAAGGGGACATAATACACACAGTTTCACCCAATCTCATGTTAATCTTGAGAACCTATAGAGTAGTACTGCATCCTTCATATCTCCAAAATGTCTTTAGTTTTATCATATTTATAAAAGAAAGTTACAGCTTTACGATTCTCTCCGGAAAAAGCCGAGCTCCTGGAGGCGCGCCGTGGGCGGAGCTAAAGATTGATGAGCACTTGAGTGCAGAGTTGCCAAGTCCGTGTATTATACGCTTAAAAAGTTAAAGTTTAAAGTTGCGTGAAAAAATCCCGGGTCGCGGTTTTTTGGGCTTATTTTTAAAAATATGATTGCTTGTTAGGGAAATCTGACAAGCAACTTCGTTTCTTTATTTATGTTCGCCATATTCTCCAATGCATTGAATGACACTCTGTCTGCTCGCAGTTAATAGTCAACCAGTATAATAATATAAGTGCTGCAGCGTAATTTGCCAAATGTTCCGCCTCCTCGGCGTAGAAGGAGACGTAGAGGAGTGGGATGACTTTCTTTTAGCCTAATTTTTTATTTTTACAATGTTTTTGAAATGTACTAATTATCACGGGCTGTGATAAAAAACAAATAAATATGGTTCGAATAGCTGGCCAGGACGCATCCTGGGAAAATGGCACGTATGGTCACCCTATCATATGACCCCTTTAAATATGTGGCTATGTTACAGCTCCCCTTTTAAGCTCTTGTTTTTTTCTCCTTTTCCATCTCTCCAATCCTATTCTGCTCACAGGTGATTGGAGATGAGTTTTGTTCCCACTTTTGTTGCAGTTTGCTGATTTTTGTAAAATAGCTTCTGTTTTTGCTTTTCAGATAAAAGAGTGGTTTCAGTTTAATATGTTGTAGGCTCATTTATTGGTAATAAATAATATTGATGATAATAAATCATGAAAAAAATATTGGGCTTGTTTTTGAAGCTGTGGTTGCTTATTTGTCTCGCGAGAGTTGGCAACAGTGCTTGAGCTCCGACTGCCAACAAAACACAGACATTTGATGCAGTTTCACTTACCGTCTGCAGTTCTGAATCATGACCGGGATCTTTTATAGCTGGGACCGCTCCATCTTTCAGTATCAAACGATGTGCTAATCCAGCGTCGAAATGGGCCTTGTTTATAAAACGTTTGTCAACAAACACGCTTGTGAAACTGCGTTGCTGCGCCGGAAAAACAAACTGCACCCACTGTTTACATAGTGTTGGGTTCTTCAGGAAGCTGAACAAAGTTTTCTTTCCCTTACAACCAAAAACACACTTCTTTAGAGACATTCTTCCCGAACGAGTCCCGTGCAGCGCTGCTGAATGAAGCGAGTTGATGGGCGCACTGGCGCAGCTCTTGCTCTTGCTCTGGTCGATGTATGCGCGGACGTGCTCTTCCGGGAGAAATGCCCATATAAGGAGTTCCACCCTCGTCTACGTCATGACAAAAACTCTCCGAAACTTGTACGAACCCGGAAATAAGATTTTTAGCACAGAAATACACCGTCATATGTCCAAATAGTTTTTTTGAAAATTTGTTCATGCTTAGCATGAGAATCCAACTCTTTAACAGTGTAAACAACTCTGAATGCATGAAACAGCATTGTACCCCCCCTTTAAGTTCACTTAAATTAGAAGTTATTTTTTAACTAAGGCTAATAAAGGTTAAAATTGATAGCTCTCAATTACAGTAATGTTGAATGGCTATAGTCGATCATTAAATATTAGGAAAAAAACAATTTCCTAGAGACATCAGTAGTATTGGTATCAGTGATACTCACCTTCAGTCATAATAAAACATGATGTAGCCTAATTAAACAAGTATTCAAAATATACTGCCTTTATGTTGTTTCTACATTAATTTGAAGATTGAATATGAAATTATTGCAATATAAAAGTATATTTAAAAACATTAATGTTAGGTGGGGTTAATTAATTTCAGAAAAATAAGCAATTCATTCGTTATTTTTTATCGTTTGACAGCACTAATTTTGAGACATTGTAATATCTTAAATTAGGCTATTTAGAGCATTAAAGATGAGTGTTTCAACTGTATGCGACATGGGTACAGCTGGAACAAAAGTATTTGTCTTTATGAACTAACTTTGGAAAATATGAACTATTTATAGGTTGTTATCATGCTGCCAACAACACAAAAAATGTTACATCAAGTCTCCATGTCAGGAATATTAGATCCCACCCTGTACACCAGATCACGTCAGAAAATATACATTTTGTCTGGCATTCAAAACCTATCAGCACAGTTTTGTCTAGTCTTATAAAGTCTTATTACCAAGTAAGAAGGAATAATAATAATATTAAAAACATGTTTTTATTCACTAGTTTTTGTGTGGTAGTGTAAAAAGCAAATTTTTTTCCCCAAATGTTCTCCTTATTATTGTGTCTTTAATGATACAAAAGGCTCTTAGGAGTTACAGCAAAGTGCTCTCAACTTTTGTCTTTGTCCACACACTTTTTATTGTTCATTTATCTCTATAGTGAGTGAGTTCTGTTGTGTTTTGTTGCATTTATTTATTTAAACATAACAATACTTTGTCACAAACTATTTCATAATTCAGGCTAAGAGTAAATTATTCTCAAAATTAGGATATAGTTGAGTTCAAGCGATCACTCAAACTCAAATTGCAAAAATTAATCAAATGTGACTTTTTTTTTCTGTTGAGGCCATAATCCAAAAAACAAATCTGCCAAATGTGAGGGGGAATTATGCTATTAGTGCATAGTATTATTTTATCAGTATTACTGGATGTTTATTTAGATAATTGTTCTGTGAATCTTGCTAGCCACACATTGTGCAGTCTTTTCCAGATAATGGCAGACCACAGCCAGTAAATACCACAGAAGGCAATAATGTAGCTCCAGTTGGTCAGTTCTCAGGGCCTGATCTACACCTAACAAACAGAGTCTCTTCGTCAAGGGTATTACATGCCTTTACACTGCATCACAGTGAAAAAGATGCAATACTTTTGGGAATGCCAAAGTCATGAAAATAATGGGTAAGGCACTGTCACAGAAGCAGTCCAAGATTAAGAGGCAGTCAGACCTGAAGGCTTTGCACAGTTCAAGTGCATAACGATATTGTCTCTCACTTGTGTGTCAATTGTAGGTATTATAATTGAGCCACCTTCTCTACCTCATCACAATGAGAACATTCCGTTATTATTTCTGCCTCAAGTCTATTGTTACGGAGCTGACGAGACGAGAGGCGTGCGGATCCATGTGCAAGCTTTTATTAATAAACAGTCAAAAACACAGGCAGGGTCGAACAACAGCAAACAGGTATGGCACAGGCAAGACAAAAGAACAATCCTAAACATGCTTGAGTCAGATGACAGCAAACGTAATCCAGAGGGCTTGACAAAAGGGGTAATCCGTAAACGTGAGCACAAGGCCAGGCGAGGAGCAAACACAGTCCGAAACTGCAAGCAAAGGGTTAATCCAAGATACGTGGCAAGAATCAGGAACCAGGAAAACAGGCAAGACAAGACTATGACTAGACTAGACTAGACTAGACTAGACTAGACTAGACTAGGGCAGGGCAGGCTCCGTAAAGTAGCTATTAGCTATCAAAGTGATAAACACTAAACAATACTCGGCCCTGAATGGTGGTGTGAGACTGATTTATATAGTGTGTCTTATTGGTAGCAGCTGTGTGTGATTGGTTTCAGGCGAGCTTGTGATTAGTGCAATGGAGCATGGGAAATGTAGTCCAGGGTGATGTGTAACAGTCTGTGTAGTGTGAGACCTCTGGTGGTGAGTGAACGGAAGTTTATAGACCGGATTCGTGACATCTATGGTGTGGTTGTGTAGCTGCAGCATACATCTACATTCAAGCAATAAAATTGAAGCTGATGGAGTAACACTTGAACAAATCTTATCTTAATTTACATGGACAGCATACAGATGTTCAGGACAGCTTAGTCTGTGTTTAACACCTGTTTAACATTTGTTATGTAATTTAACATTGATTTTACATCTCCTCACAGGAGGTCATAGTTGTATTCTTATCTGTTTGTTGGAAATGCCTTAAAGGAGTAGTTCACTCAAAAATACTTTTGTTATCATTTAGTGTATTTGCACTTATGTTATCCCAAACTGGAAATGTGAAAATGCTGAATAATGTACTGGTTGCTCTTTTAACATGCAGCTACCATGAATGAGGACAGAAGATTTCAAGCTTCAAAAACACCATACAAGAATCATAAAAGTGGTTCATATGACATGTGCACTATATTTCAGGTATGTTGATATATATATATATATATATATAATTTTTTTTTTTTTTTTTTTTGAAAAAAAAACCAAA
>NW_015542377.1:511300-513374 GCF_001515605.1 Sinocyclocheilus anshuiensis | reverse complement strand
TATATATTTTTAATTTTTTTTTTTTTTTTTGTGAAAAACAAACCAGAATACAATACAAATTCTAATGGATTCATAAAGGGATAGTTCAAACCAAACAGCTGATGGTAGCCATCGACTTCCATAGTATTTTTTTTTTCCATGCTACAGTATGCAAGTCAATGGCTATAGTCAACTGTTGCCAACATTCTTCAAAAAAAAAAAAAAAAAATCTTCTTTTGTGCACAATAGAAGAAAGAAACTCTTACAACTTGAGGGTGAGTAAATGATGGGTGAACTATCCCTTTAACTCTATGACCTGATCATTGATTCGGTGAGTCAATTGAACTTCAGGACTGGATCAGTCAAATCTGTGAATGAATCATTCAAACCAGCTTTGTAAATGAGATTATTTGTTAAAAATTAACTATTTAATAATCAAACATTTCTGCTGCTCTAAGAGAGCTAAGGCAGATATCAAGAAGATTTTCTGTGAATTATCACATCTTAGCTTGTTTCTTTTTTATGGTTTCAGAAGACTTTGGATACAACACACAAAGGCTAATTTTATTACAGTTTTATGGTGCAGTTTTGTCATTCTAGAGCTTGATTACCAGTTTTCAATCATATTCATTATATGGAAAAGAGCAACTAGGGTTTTTTTTCTTCAAAAATTCTCATGTTGAATTGTAGGGAAGAAAGATACTATACTTTTTAAAAATAAAACTATTCCTTTAAGCAAGAATGAACATATGATTATAAATTGTGCCAGAAAAAAAGGAAAGCATCACAAATTTTCAGTTCTTTACTGTATATTTGTCATGAAGCCATTGTTAGTAGAGAAATACATTATATTGCTGTTGTACAGCTTGATCCTTATTTCAGTCGGGACTATGCACTCTGTTTGATTAAGATTATTGTAGAGGTCATGAACATTATTTTGGCGGCATTATTTTGCTCTGAAGGGTTCCGATTCTGAGCTGTCCACAAGCAAACCTCACTGAGGTTTGAAACCCCCAAAGCCTAATGCAATTACCAGCATTTTTAATATGCAACAGATATAAAATTCCATGCAGAAGTGATACAGGTCTGTAAAAGAGACTGGACAAGATAAAGCAACGATTAGCTGATAGATGATTTCCGTGGACAAGATGCTAAGTGATCATGCCTGTATAAGGAGGAGTTGGGGATGGAGGAGGGTAAGCGCATGGCTGTGTGACAATCAGAATAAGGCAAGTGTGAGAACGGATGAACTTATATACCTTATTTAATTGTAGTGGGAGGAGTTACAATCAGTTGAGCATCAGCTGATGCTGGCTGTCACGCCGTGGTCTGCCTGAACAAAGCTTGAGCTTCATTCATCACTCAAACTACATTTATATAAGCTCAGGAAAAATAATATCCCAAGTCCAAAAAACAAAAGATGTCTCTTCTTGAGAACTGAATCTTTTAAAGGGGTCATATGATGTTGCTAAAAAGAACATTATATGGTGTATTTGGTGTAATGAAATGTGTTTATGCGGTTTAAGGTTAAAAAAACACATTATTTTCCACATACTGTACATTATTGTTTCTCCTGTATGCCCCGCCTTTCTGAAACGCATCGATTTTTACAAAGCTCATCGGTCTGAAAAGCGAGGTGTGCTGTGATTGGCCAGCTATCCAGTGCGTTGTGATTGGCCGAATACCTCAAGCGTGTGATGGAAATGTTACGCCCCTACCATACTGTGATGCCCTGTCAGGCCGGAGCGTCGATTCAAAAACATGAAAACCCATTATAAACGAGGCATATGTTGCATCCAGTGGGGACATAATTATCAGCGACCAGCACAGATCAGCTCCAGGCATGACGAAGCGATATTGTCCTCTTTTGGAAGGCCAAAGTAGTTTCGCTTTCACAACGAAACACGCAGCGCCTTCACAACATGGCGGCAGCGGCAACAATACTACAGCGAGAATAAAAGTTACACCTTGTTTCTTTGCGTGAACATTTGGGCGGCGTTATGCAAATCTTCCCAGAATGTGACGTAGACATGTGGGGGCGTGTTAGAACAAACCGTTTTAGGTAGGCGTGGTTGACTCTTAACTTTTATAAAGA
>NW_015542377.1:500517-511237 GCF_001515605.1 Sinocyclocheilus anshuiensis | reverse complement strand
CTTTATGCACCAAGAGCTTGTAACACTCCAAAGAGAAAGGAAAACTTGAAATCTCATCATATGACCCCTTTAAATTACTCGTTTATTTTGGATTAGCTGAATCTCACTGGCAGAGATAAAGGTTTGGCTCAAGAAAGCAGCTGATCTCGTGTTTTGAAAATCAGGAGATCATGTCCTGTCACTTCAGTCTAAGGCCCCGTCCACATGGAGACGCGTTTAGCTGTATACGCATAAATTTTGTATCCTATAGGCATTTTGTCCAGACGGATCCGGCGTTTTATCTGTGGCAGAATTACAGCGCCACATACTGGTCTGGCATGTATACTTCATCGTTTTGTGTCGGTTTTGTGGTTTCGTGTGAACGCAGATATTTCTTGAGACGAGGGGAAAAAAAAGATTGGATAGGGAAAGCTCTAGCTTCGTGTGGACGTAGCCTAAGTGTGGCCCTAGAGAATGGCTATTTTTTTGTCACCATGTTCTGAAAGGTTCCCATGGGCCCATTTGTCTGCCTCTCCTAAAAACAGCTCTTCTTATGTTGACATAACCTCTAACTTCGGAAACAAACACCTCATCAGAGGCAAAAACCACACAAAATGATTTCCGAGAAGCAACTTTTGACAGGACTTTGAAACAAACCGGTAACAAATTTGCTGAACCATCGGCTCAGTGAAAAGCTTTGTCCCTTGAGGCCTCGCCATAGCTTTGTAGTCACAACACTGAAACGGTCTACATCAAACTCTCCGAAATTAATCCCACAGTTGGCAACACACTTCACTTCTAATTTTATAAACTAGCCACTTATACTGTCTTGCATTATTCAGTGCTATTTGTGATATACTTTATGTAATGTGTCTACTGTAATATCTTACTTTTAGATCCCAGCGGTAGGCTTTTGTTCCTCAGCGGCTGTAATATAGAGCATTGTCTCGACATGATAATTCATCATGTAGATTAGACTCCATATAAAGAGTGCTCCTCTGGCCGTGTTTAAAGTCAATGTTTCTTGTGGATATCCGTGCTCTCAATGCAGTGTCCAATTTTGCTTGCTCTGGTCTTAAAAAGTTTTCTTACCTCTTGAAGCAGGCATACGAATGCGTCACCCGATAATTAATTGCTGGTTGCTAAGGACTAATCATGACTAATTGCCTTTCCAGTTTTGTCTTTCTATCACAGCAACATGTACAAGCTTGTCTCAGTCCTCAGTACCAGCAAAGCAGCCTTCGGTTATCAGAATGGAGCAAAGATGGGACACGTGCGTGTTTCTGCTTTGCTTCAATTGCTGAAATGTGTAGAAGCAGAGTGGTCGATGACATGATTGTCTTTTTCTGGTCATATCTATTAATTTATTAAAAAATACACTAAAAATGCAATTCATACACAGGACAACATCACTATACAACTTCTATTATGAGTGTGCTTTAGATTTTCTCAATTAAAATGCTTTTTTATTATTATTATTTAAAAGTAAAAGTGAAACAATGGTCCTTTTATCGTAATGAAAAAAAAAGCTTATAAAAATTCATTTATTCTTTTTGTAATTTTTTCCTTTAAGAAAAAAAAAATGTTTCATTGCTTATTAATAATGGAAAAACATTTGTTTTCCAAATCAAAATAATGTGTAGTTTTTAAGTCATGTGATCCAACCAACATGAGAAATATAAAAGAATATATAAAAAATTAAAAAATAAATCATGTGGTGCAACTCCTCAAAAACATATTTAAAATATTTATGAATGAATGATATTTTATTGTGATATAACAAAAAAAAATCCCTTAATGTATTAATTTATTTATTTTTAAATGATGTGTAATCAAGGTGTTAGGAAAATATGTTAATACTTTCTACTTGTTTGTTACACCACATGACATATGTAGAGTTATTAAATTAAACTTCTCTTAAAACACTTTTACTCTTTACTTTTATAAAATCAACATGACACTTTTTAAAGTGCCCACTGATCCGGATGTGTGTTCACGGTGTGTGTGTGTGTTTGTTCACTACTCACTGCTGTGTGTGTGCACTTGGATGGGATAAATGCAGAGCACAAATTCCGAGTATGGGACACCATACTTGGCCACACACCACATGACTCACTTATTTTCCTTGTTGTATTGACGCTAAATCTGTAGTTAGTTTGGTGTGTGTTGTGACTGACATTACAGGAGTTTTGAGGACATTTGTCATAATGATATTAAAATATGCCAGAGTATATAAATATGTGACTTTTCCAAAATGTGAATCTATCGACTTCAAACAGTGCATCCGTGTGATGATGCCTTTGGCCCTCGTTTTTATTGAGGAGAGTTGCTTAATGAGGCTAAACATGGCGGAGGTGTTGGACCATAATGGGGACGGATGCTGCTCTGTCTGGAAGAGGGGGAGGCTGTTATTATAATTGATAGCCCTTGCCGCTCACTCCCATTTCAAAGTTCATTAGCAGCACTGCACTCCTCACGTCAAGCTTTCGCAAGGTGCTTCATGGTTCTCTTTTTTTTAGATTTAAATTTATAGACCCAAGATGGATCATCTGGGCTTTAAAAATACACAAGGAAATGAGATCATGGGCTCTAAATCCCTCAAGATCCACAGTTCCCTCTCAGTCCAACTTTCATTTTTGTCTTACTATCATTGCTTTCAAATTAAGTAAAGCTGTCATTTACCCCCAGAGAAATACAAAAATACTTCAAACACATTAAATGGAGCAGAAAGATGATAAAAAAAAAATGTAATTTAAAACAGTGACATTGTTAACATTGCTTTGTCAGATGTGGCGGCTTCAAGCAAATGATGGTGGGGATACACGTTAACTCTTTTTATGTGTACACGCTACTGAATGTGCTGAGGTGTGAGGTGTTATAGACAGCAGACAGCTAATTATGGCTCTGTCAGTGTGCTGGTGGGGAGGTCACAGGGCCAGTTCTGATTGACAGTAGAAGAAGCTCATTGTGTCTGATATATATACTTAGAGTCCCTGTTGTATGGAGTTTCCTGGTCTCTATTTAAAGGAAAGAGTTCACCCAAAACTGCATTACCTCTGATGTTGTTTCAAACCTGTATAACTTGCTTTCATCTGCAAACAACAAAAAGTATATTTCGTGGAATATTTCAAGAATTTTTGTACATACCTGTAAAAATTATCCTAATTTTAATGGTAAAAGACTGCAAAAATACAGTAAAAAAATGTTTATTGCAACTGGACATTTCATGCAATTTTACAGTAAAATACTGTTAAATTTATTGTTTTGGGAGTTCAACTTATAATTTACAGTGAAAACCATAAATTGACTTTCCCAGAATCCCCAGTGTGACATTTCAGATTTTTTTTTTTTTATTAGTTATGTACAATAGGGTTTTATTTTACATCTTATGTTGTTAAATTATGTTGATTGCATAATTTTTGTGTCATGATAATGTTTTGTATATGTGTGCACTTTCAGTATAGTATGGTGCACTATAAGTGCACTGCACTTTCAGTATATTATGGTGCATTCAAAACTTCCTGCAAAGTTTGTATTTACGAGTTGGGAATTCATATAATTAGGATGTCATGTTTGTTCAAATCACTTTGAAGCAAGATGACGATGTACCTATTCTACATAAAATTCATATCAGGTGTGTTTTTGCCCACCATTAGTATTTACCTACATTTGTGGAAAAGCTATTTATGATGAACTTGGATTATTATTATCACCTGTGGCTTTATGGTGGTATTAGCATATTATCAGGGTGCAAAACAGATTATAGTACTTTAGAATATCATACAGTTTTTTAACTGTAAATTTAGGTTAATTCCATAAAACCCAAAATGCTGCTACTATATTTTAAGGTAACGTTCTGACAACCACAACTGGTATAGAATGACATGAGCAAATATTGACAGATTTTCCTTTTTTTGGTGAATTATCTCTTTAACGTGTAGCTATAGTTCAAAAAGAAACTGTGTAATAAAGTGATATTAATGGCTCCAGCTGCTGTGTCTTAATGTTTAAATACTGTTGAAAGCCGGTAGAGGGGTCTCACAAGATTCCACACAATACATAAAGCAATAACAAGCTGTAAAAGCAAGACCTGCTGTTGCACTTGTCATAACTATTCATTTAAAGCATCAATGGTGAATCAAATTAGCTTTCAAACGTTGGTCTGGTAGGCAGACAGTATTCATTACAATGATAGATAGTCTGAGCATCTCTCTTCCTCTTTTCGCTTAGTTACGTACATTTCGACTCAGGGACTATTTGTATTGGGTTGATGCTTTCTCTCTTTGTTTTTATGATCAATAATCCAGCAGAATCATCAGTCTTACGTTACATAGACAGTACTACATGATTGGAAACAGGAGATCACTCAAATTTAACATGCAAATGCAGTGAACAATCGTTTATGATTCAGTATTTTAATTATAGACAATAATAAATCATGCCCTCCTTTTTAATGAGTACAGGATGTCTAAGAAATCCCTCCAGCATACTGAGTTACAACACGACTGACAATTACTGCAGTCTAATCTGTTTATCCTTTTACAAAGAGATATTGTTTTTAAATTATCTTCAGTGACATATTGGTGGCATTTACGAGAGAACTGAATGCTACGGAAATTTTGTTCCTGAAGCATCAGAATGCATTTTTGGGAAACATTATCTATGAATAGTGTGTTTTATAGCTTTATATTACTTCAATCTACATTATATCACTTAAGTAAAGGGAGCAGTTGTTCATCACAATTATCTTTTACCTCATATTTATAACAAAAACCCAACAAACTACTTTTTGAAAAAGATTAGAATCACCGCTTTACCTTGAATACTTTGTCATGCTAGTCAGTTAATGTACTTAAAGAGATTATTGCAGCAATAATTGTTTAAAAATTATCTTTTGTATCCTTTTAGCAAAAATTGAGGACAAAATGTGAGAAAAAAATCAAAACAAAGTTCAAGTATTTGTCAGAAAACAGTGGGGTGAGAAGTGTCAGTTCAATTTAGCATAAGTGCTTTTCTTAGATCATTGAGTTTGAGCAAAAATAACTTTTAATTTGTCATTTTCATCTTTCATCAAAATGGCAGAAAGCTGAAAGCATCATATTGTACACAGATGCATGCATTATTACAGTTGTCAAAGCATAAATAAAAAAAAGATTTAAAAAAAAATCACATTAACTCAGATTGCCAATCATTTTCTTTCAGAAAAGAAGGTACACAACTATCACTGGGGCGATATCCTTTCCAATGGTAATAATATGCACATTTAGGTACTAATATGTACCTTTAAGGTACTAATACGTACCATTTAGGGGTAAATAAGGTACAAAGATGTACCCTAGTTTTTGTACCCTAGGGGGTACTGCCCTAGTAACAGCTTTGTACATTTTTTCCTGAGATTGATCATAAAAGATGTCACATCCGTGTATTCTGTTTTTGTTTTCCACAGCTCACCCAAACCTAGTGATGTCACTGGATACAATCACTTTTTCCATTGGTCCAGGTCTGTTTGCAAGCCTGAGTGTCATTGAGTGACATCAGTGTTCCCATCCAGGCCTGGGAACCCTTACTTGGAGCTAAACCCCTCTCAGCCATGCACCATAGATCTGTCACTGACATCACATGTTCTCATAAACAAGCAGCAGGTCACACAAACACAGACAGCAAACACAGGTCTCTGACTCTCATATGGGATAAATGATGATGCTGTTGTGTTAATACCTTTTAGACAGCTGTCAGACTGTATTCAAGGGCAGAATACTAACCCAACCCATGAAGCCTCCCAACAGATTCAGTTACTTGTCGACAGTATAATATGACAGTGTATGTAAAGGTGATATCATACATCAAATGGAATGGAATGGACAAAAATAGAGCTGGCATTTTTTTAAATAATGGTCATATTCATCATACTCAGAGTATTGTAAAAATCTTACTGCAGACACATTATTTGAATAAATGAAGATCTATTCTTGCCTTCTCTTATAAATATTTCATTAATCTAATCACCATTCTTTATGAACTGAATAGAGGGCATATTTTTCATACTACATTTTAAAAACTGTTCCATTCTCTTGAAGAGATTCTCATAGAAGAATTTTAACAGAATAGACTTCTGTTTATTGAATAAGTACCCTCCAAACCATGTAGTTCCTTTAATGCCAGTATTTTTTAGAAATCAGGATTAATCTTTGTGTTAATATCTTTACTTAATTTTTATCTTTACTTTGCTTAAAACATGGATTTTTAGTGTAAATTTTAAATTACTAAGAGACATCATTTTTTAATTAAAGTCGGGTGGTACCAAAGTTAATTGAAGATAAGAACTAATAAGAAGATTAATATTATATAATTATAAAAGATTAATATTATATATAATGAATTTAATTGATCAAAAGTGACAGTAAAGACTTTTACGTTTACAAAAAAATATTCTATTTTAAATAAATGCTGGAAAAATACTAAGCAACACAATGGTGTATGTATATACACGTTTTGTTTGTTTAAATATGCAATTAATAAGGCATTTGATTATTAAAACATTTTTTCATATTATATGCATTTTATTATGTGCAATTATTTATGTGCAATTTATTTTGTGATATCAACAATTTTATATGATTTACATGCTTTCTTTAGTGAAGTAAACCATTTTTTTTCCCCTTTCGATTAAAAAAAATGAATAAGCATGTCTTCTGCTATGTCGCCTTATCATACTTCTGGCAACTGACTATTAGGCCTATGTAACAAAACAAATTCAAGTGGCGCCTCCTTGCTCCTAGGCGAAGAAGAACAACACACGAAGAGGAGGACGGAGGCATTCACTTGATTTAGTAAGTTAGTTGCTAGCTGAACATTAAAACGATGAGAACACCTGGAGCCTGAGCATCTGCGCGTGCAGCGACGCTCCTGTGAATGACGGAACCGGCTCCGCCTAAATCCGCTGGGCTGGGGAGAGGAGGGGACGAACAGTCGACAAGACGAGAGAGAGCGTGTGTCTGATAAAGGAGGGAGGAATTGCTGAAGAATCACACCAACTACGATAAAACCCACAGAGCCACACCGGGGCAGAGATTATGACGTAGGCACCATCCTCGAGCGTTCAGCGCATCTATCGCGCTCCTCAGCAACTTGGTGAAGAGACTCGCCGGCGCACAACAAGCTTGGAAGCAGCTGCGCTGAAGCCTCCTCACCTTATAAAGTGCATCGGTGACGAAAGCTGTCGCGTGCGCGTAAATTCAGCACTTAATTCACGAGACAGCTCCAGTGGGTCGGCTTCCCTAAACTGGACTCAAATTCAAGAGTAGTTCTTTCAGTACTTTCAGAACACTCTCGCACGCATGAACATTAGAAGTGTCATCATATTTCTTGCTTTCATCTAACTGCGATCCATAGTCTGGGACATTTTTATTCTCCACTAAATATGTACCAGGGGCATTTGCAGGTAAGTCTCTGTTCAAATAACTCGTACACTCCTTTTCTTTACATTTATAATGGCTGTTATTTGTATTGTTTTAGTTGCACTGAAATCAATGGATTGCACTGGAAGCATGTTAGGTGCAATTGTTAAGTGATCAGTGCATTCAAATCATTTGCCAAAGCTTTATGAGTTAAGTTGGGGGTTTGTCCTCCTCCTGAAGAGTATTGCTTGCTGTTGATGTTTGTTGTGTACATTAATTTTAATTTCCATGATATAATATATTTATGGCAGATAGGCTCTGAAATGGTAAGTTATGCTATATACTTATATAAAGAAATTGCTAGTTTATGTATGATACATTAAGCAAACCAAGAAATGTTAAACCGGTGCTGTTCATATAGTGTAAATGATGCAGATGCCAGTTGAACAATTTAAAAAGTAAAATAAGCTGTCTGCAAAAAAGAAAGAAAAGTTTACAGTTGTAGAACACTTTCATATAAACATTGCTTGTCTTTCTGCGGACTTGCTGCTAAAAATAATTTAGTTGCGCACTTTGTTGTAGTATCACCAATAGTAAATTGCCCCAAATTTTTTTGTATCACCTGGGGAATAAAAAACAGGCCTACACAGTTGAACTTGAAGCAATCCATAAATCACGTTTTGTGCAAAATGAGACACACCGGAGTCTTTTGAACCTCCATTCTTACTACAGCAACAATAGAGTTTGGTTACTATTTTATGAAGATCTCTTAATTACGTAACTGCTAAATGAAAGCAGGCAGCGCTTTGTTTATCAAGTCTTACAACTTCCAAGTAATTTACCAGCTGAATATTTTATGACTTCTTTATAAGCTTCTTAGGAAACCAGAGTAGCTTTTTAATACCCTTTGTCTCTATGGTCTCAGATGTGGCTTCAGTTACCTTCATATCACTTAGATAGTGACTGGCTTCACTTGTATATTTACCATAATTCTTAAGACTGACCACAGTTTCATACATATACATCTATATCCTTGCACCTATGTAAAGCATACACATCATATTTATGTAAAATGATGTGCAACACTGTATGAGTATAAATTCAGAGTTCCGTTGCGTTATTAATGTTCCAGGAGACAGAAAATGGATGTGTTTTCAGCACAAAGGTAATCGGACACTTGATAAGAGTCTCATATGGTCCTATTCATAACTGTTCTCATCATGTTAGAGGCTTTTATTTCAGGCTTTGGGGAGTTAGGGAGAGCAAGATATCACATTTTCTTTGTCAGGTAGGTAGGTAATTTAAGAGGAAATGTTCTCTCTGTGCAAAGCAGATGTTTTATCTGTCCTTCACTGGGCTCTTTGCAGCTCTTCCCCCCTAAACAGACACACTTATCTTGACCGTGACGGCTCATTCTCCCTTGAAGCCATCTCAGAGTATTCAATGTTTACTGTTTCGCTCCATCATTGGTGTAAAAATTGTACTGTTTTCTGTACTAGTGTCTCAATTTATATTACAGGAAAACAGTTTGCATTTGCACATTATGTATAAATATTCATCACTGCATTTCCGTGAAGAGTTCAAATCAAATGGTACATTTTCTAAGCAATAATACATTGATACTTAAGTATACAAGAAAGTCAGAGTTGTTCAAAATGATCACATCAGCCATTAACAGATGAATATGCTTTGTTGGTTTTTGCCTTAAAAAAAAAAGAAAACTTGGATTTCAAAGTTTGTGAATAGCTTTGCTGTATTAAACATCGACATCTTACCACACTAGGGGGCATTGGAAATCAATATTTCCCACTGATCGTTTTCATAGACCAAATTTCTTTTTTAGGGGTACAGTACAAGTTCTGCCGTTTCATCTTCAACAACACAATAGGATTTGGTAATAATATCTGAAAAAAAAAAACATTAAATTAAGAATTAAAATGGAGTCTTATAATACTCTCATAGCATGACAGTTCATGATATTTCCTTTACAAAAACGCAGAGGGTTTGTTCTGTCTTATATTTCTTCTGTGACAATCTGTGCATTGATAGTTCCTGCAGATAAATATCAGAGTAGTTATTTTAAGGATTATTTGACCTATTTAAACAAATATATCAGCTCACACCTCAGATGTAGCCTAACAACACGTGTTATAATTACTGTAAATAACTCGTTGCTTGGGTGATTCCTGCCCTTTACAGCCATATGGCTGTTTGAGATTAATTAGCAACGCAGTGTATTGCGTTCACTATCAAACATTGGCATCACAAAAAATCTCACTCCGTCTATCGCTGAAATGAACCCCGCTGTCTGGCCAAGATAAAGCACCTTATGGAACGCTTGCAAAAATCTCCCGTGCCATTTTACTTTCATATTACTTTAATTAGAAGCATCTTCTGCATATTCAGAATTTAAAGGGGAGGTCTAATTCTATTTATAAAACGGATAGTTCCTGTCCTTGATTCTGATTGGCTGAGCCACGTTCGAAGCTGTTGTAAATTACTCTACAAACATACACCTTTGTTTATGTTTGTGTGTTGCTTGGCAACCACTTTGTTGCAACCACAACTGTTTCTGAGGAACTACATTGTGTGGCAGAAGAATAATGTTTTTATTAATATCATTACACTTTATTTGCTCTGTTTTATTTTGTGAAACCTTACTACGTATATGGAATAACCATTTTATAAAAGCAATAAGCCCAGTGAAGCCGTGGTTTACAGTGAATTTATAACAGCTAAGGGGGTTTTAACAACACCCCTTAGCTGTTATAAATTCACTGTAAACCACGGCTTCTTGGGGCTTATTGCTTTATTCCTGCATTCTGATTTATTTACGCTTTTAAAGAGTTGGATTCTCATGCTAAACATGTCCAAAGTAAAGTAAAAAATAATTGGACATATGACTGATTATTTCTGTGCCAAATACACTCCTTCAGGGTTCGCATAAATTTCGGAAAGTTTTTTTCGAGTATAGCCCTGTGTGACATCATAAAGGGCGGAATTCCTTGTATGGGCACTTCTCCTGGAAGATCGCGCACATGTAAACCAGAGCGAAAGCAAGAGTACACCCATCAACGTGCTTCATTCGGGTTATGGAAGTCATCGGCAGTGCTGCACAGGACTTGCTCGAGAAGGATTTTACATTTTGTTTTTGATCACAAAACCAATAATGTCACCTAAAGAAGTGTGTTTTTGGTTGTGAAGGAAAGATAACCTTGTTCAGCTTCCTAAAGAACCCAGTGTTAAAGGGGTCATATGATGTTGCTAAAAAGAACATTATTTTGTGTATTTGGTGTAATGAAATGTGCTTATGCGGTTTAAGGTTCAAAAAACACATTATTTTC
>NW_015542377.1:484225-500210 GCF_001515605.1 Sinocyclocheilus anshuiensis | reverse complement strand
TCTTATCTATGCACAATCAGCTTGTAACACTCCAAAGAGAAAGGAAAACTTGAAATCGCATCATAAGACCCCTTTAAGGGAACAGTGGATGCAGTTTTAGAAGTTTGGAAGGAGTTGTGGACGTGTGTTTGTTTGTTCCCGGCATTAAGGTGATGAATGTTTTATAAACAAATGAAATAAAATTTAAGTCAATAAAGTTTTTGTTCCTGTTTTATTTATGTTGATGTCAAATCTTGCAAACGTTCTCTACGCAAAAGCTTTGCGTGTTCATGACTCTTTAGCTTCACCCACGGCACGCCTCCAGGAGCTCGACTGTTTTCAGAGAGAAACGTAAAGCTTTATCTGTCTTTTATAAATCTTATAAAACGAAAGACTCTTCGGAGATATGAAGGATGCAACTCTATAGGTACACTCTATAGATTAACATGAGATTGGCAGAAACTGTGTGTGTTATGTCCCCTTTAATGGAATGTCTCTATACCTCAATTCAGCTCTACTAGCCATTTTTGGTCCAAAACCTGACATGTCTCTTTTTCATTTCATTTTCAGAAAAGCTTAGTTAGCCCATGTGTCCAATTCCCTACAGGATGAAACCCCTGTTATAGAATCCAATTAAGAATCATTGGTGTCACAGTTCAATATTCTATTAGCGGATCTCAGTTCATATTTCTGTAAATCAATTTAATGCTTACATAAATGGTGGTATACAACCATACTACCCTGAAATTAACCATAAATCAGATAAATTATATTTATTATTAATTATTGGAGGCACTGAGTCACTTCAGTGTTTGTACAGTGTTTACTAGTCTGTGTTCGCAGTGTTCCAGACTGTCAGTATACATCCTGCTTTGGCTTCATTTGTAAATATTTTGCTAGTGGAGCAAAATTAGACTATAATTGGCCTAAATGTGTGTAAAATGTAAATTACACAGTTTTGGCTTGTTTATGTAACTTTTAAAAAGGAATGAATTATATAAACTGCATACAAGCAATACCTTACTTCCATTCATGTCCAAGTGCAAGGCCATGCTGATTTTCTGAAAAACGGGTGTGATGCTGTATTTTTTTTATTATATTTCCATTTATAACTATAAAAGAAAGGCAAGGTGAGGTAAAATACTTCACTTATATTCATATGTACTGCTGGCTAACAATTGGCCATTACCTTCAACAGAGCATATAGCATTTACTGGGCTTCATCAGCCTTTTTTCAAATATGAAATTATATAAATTATATAAATGTGACGTTATCGTCCCTTTTTCTAAATAGCCTGCCTAATGGGTACCTCATAGAGCTGCTGTGTTGTGTATAATCCTTTGGTGTGGGATTATACACAGCCTTATGAATGGAGTCTCTCTGTATTCCCACAGGTGTGCAGATACAATCCTGTCCGATGTTTTCCTACCATGTTGCTTCGATAGGCTGACAGGCATGTGGTCTGTTGGCTTTTTCATGTTGCATCCCTGGCTTTGACAGTGATGGTGCTTTTGCCGAGGAGTTGAACAGCAGTTCATCTTGGGCTCGCATTTGAGATGGGATCGGGATCTGAAAAAGAGAGTGAGACATGCTTGTGTGACACCTCTGTGAGTGTGAAATATGCAGGCCCAGACTGCAGCACGCTGAGGCGAGGGGGGCTCTCAGAGACCCTACAATTGTGACAGCCATTGATTTATGTGAGAGGGTCTCAATATGACCTTTCAGGGCCTTTCCCAATCGAAAAGCCTGAGAAATAAAAACACAGATTTAGAGTCTCTATCCTCTGAATATTAATTTTAATAAGATTAATCCGTGGGCCAATGAAGGTTAGATAAATGGTATTAAAGCAGTGCTGCTAAACACTTGATAAAATTACAAGCAAATTATTTTAGCGCCCTGCTGGAAACAGCACTCTTTAAAGCTATATAACATACGGTGACCATACATGCTCTTTTTCCTGGACACGTCCTGGCCAGGGTATCTATATTTCCTAAAATATCCAGGTTTTGGCTTTGTTTTCCTGTTTTCATACTTGCTGGAGGTAATGATCGAAAAATAGTTTGACCAATAACATGCAGGCATTGTACATAATCGACCAATCGTGGCACGTGAGAAGGTGGGAACAGTCAAAGTGATGCAAATACGCGTACATAGGTGTGTTCGACTTGCGCAGACCGATCATTGTATGACATCAAAGTAACGTGAGAGCGATTCTAAAGCATAAGAATCTGCTCTCTATAGTTCTCACGGTACTTTGATGTCATACACCGATCGGTCTGTGCAGCACAAACAAAGCCAAAACCCGAATATTTTAGGCAATATAGAAATCCTGGCCAAGACATGCCCCGTGAAAAAGAGCATGTGTGGTCACTCTATATAACAGCAATAAGTTAACTGTAAAAAATTGAAAAACTGTAAAAAATGTAGCATCTTCAAAAATAAAAATTCTGTCATCATTTACTCACCCCCATGTCGTTCCAAACTTTTATGCATTTCTTTCTTTTGGAACATAAAAGAAGATACTGTATTTCAAAGACTGTTGGTCAACAAACAGTTTGGGTTCCTTTTGACTTCTGTTGCATGGACAAAACATAAGATGTAAGTCAATGGGAACCGAAACGGTCATCATTTACTCACCCTGATGTCGTTCCAAACCTATAAGACTTCCTTTTTCTGTGGAACATAAAGGAAAATATTTTGAGAAATGTCTCTGTGTTTTTTTGTCCATACAATGGAAGTTAATGGTCAGTAGAACAGTTTGGTTACAAACATTCTTCAAGATATCTTCTTTTATGATCCATGAATAAAGAAAGTTAAACAGGTTTGGAATGACATGAGGACAAAATTTTCATTTTAGTCTAAACCTCAAAAGACATTTGAGAAGAGATGAAATCTGTTCACCCCAAAATGAAAATGATCTCATTTACTCACCCTCATGTCAGGCTAAAGTTGAAGGAATTACTTACTTCTGCATAACATGAAAGAATATATTTTGAAGACTTTTCACCTGTTTATGGACAATCATCTTTGTGTCACCATATTTGATTTAATTTGTGCATGTGTGCTTTGATCAATGTTTGATTTGATTTTGAAATTTCTCTGTTCATTATTTAAAAAAAATGACTGTGCGGCTTTACAAGACTTGCAATATAGCAGTGGAGTTGTATGGAGTATTTTCACGCAACCTTTTTGTCTATACTATGGATGTCACTACGGGTCCAAAATGTTGAAGTTCCAAAAAGACAAACAGCGGAAACATTCTTCAAAATATTCTTTTTAATTCCACAGAAGAAATTAATGTATATGAGTTTGGAATGACATGAGGGTGAGTAAATCATAACAGAATTTTCATTTTTAAGAAAATATTCCTTTAAAAGAAAGGTTTTGGGTTAAAAGCTCATGGCTGATCTGTTAAAAGCAATTTTTGATTAATTGACAATGAAAAATGTCATTCGTTTATTGTTCATTCTGTACACTGTCTAAAGTAGAATATCAGGCAAGCTGATGGGTACCTTTATTACCCAAAGACTCAGACATAAATGTTAATGAAACATGTTTACATTGCTCAGCTGGTACAGCATGGTGCATACAATGCCAAGGTCATGGATTCAGTTTCCACTGAACATGCATGTTAAAAAATGTATAGCTTGAGTGCGGTGTAAGTAACTTTGTACAATAGTGTCTGGTAAATGCATAAATGTAATGCCATAGAGGTTGTGTGACACCTTGTTTGTTATGACAACCATAATGCTTTAATGCAGTATTTTAGCTTACCCTATCAGTTTTTCTAGCTGTTGAGAGTGCATATGTCTCTCAGTATCGGTCACAATAATACTAAAATCCTGTTGATAAAGTCCGGAAGAAGGACAGTGTTATATAGAGGGACATGTGGCAGCCTTTCAAATAAAATCAATAGACCATCTGTCTCACTCAAGGTGTGCTTCTTGACGGGGTATTTTTACATCACTGATGAGGAGGATCTCGCTGCTACAGTTTGATTTGAGTTTTGCATCTCTGGCTCAACCCTAAATTCCTGAAGAAACAAAAAGACAAGGGACTATTTTGTCCTTTACCTGTTAGAGCTGATTAGGCTGAGTGTGTCACGTCTCTCATGGACACTTATCTGAGAGGACAAAACTCAAGGCTGGCAGGGAAAACAATCAGCAGGAGATACTTAGGGGGGAAAGAGTCAGGAGAAACAGACCAGAGCAGGCGGAATAAGTGATAGCGTTCGCTTTACACCTGGAGAATATGTGAGCAGCTTTTGTTGAATCTTTATCTCATTTTAGTGTGTGATGGTCCATCTGACTCTGTTACTTCTGTAAAGGCAGTAAATAAATGATGAGGGTCTTACATGAGAGATGTTCGCAAAAGCTGTTATGTAATGCATAAATAGAGGATAATTAATATATAATAAATTAGAAATGTTAAAATTTTATGGGTAGAGGGAAAGTTGCAAGGCCAGTGAAAGACTTTAATCATTAAGAAGCTTCTTCTGATGTACTCTGTGTACAGCGAAAGCTTTGCAAATATTGGAAAAGCATGAAAGTGCAATGTTGTGTGTGTGTGTGTGTGTGTGTGTGTGTGTGTGTGTGTGTGTGTGTGTGTTTTCCTGAGGATTCAAAGAAAGCATCCGATTATGGTGTTATTTTTTCATGATCATGAATTTAAATATGATGGTATGCATTATAAACTGGAGCCAAACAAGGTCACCATTGAGGGAATAGGAAATTTGCACATCCTATCCCATAATTCACAGGAATCTCAGCAGAAGCTTGGAAAGAGGAACTATAGTAAAATGAGCAGGTCGGTTAGGAACAATTCCTTTGAGCTTCAAATCCAAACTTATTGCAAGAAGTAGGGCAGTTACCACCGTCCCTGCGTGGCGCCTCATCCATCTCTAAGTGCAGCCTATAGATACAATCCCTCTGCCTTCATCAGGGTCCATGGTGGACTCATCAGCTATAGGTGTTATATGAGGCTAGTCATCAGGGAAGGCAGGATGTGCTTTGGCACTGGAAAATTTGGACAGACATACATAGACCCACATCTAATCTCTTTGAAGTGGCACCAATATTAGCAGGGGTGTAGCAGCCATTGTAACTGGGCGAACATGACCCCCCAACCACTTCAATTTATTTTGTTTTGCTTTGTTTTGTCTTGTGTGTTTTTGTTTTTGTTTTGTTTTTGTTTTTTTTCTAATTTTCTAAGTTTCTAATATTCACAGCAACCCATCCTAAAGACAAAGAGAAAGCAATTTCAAAATGCAATTATTGCACTTTCCAGTGAACAATTATGGACATCTTATACAAATGAGGTGATGAACAAATATACAATAATGATTCATATTTCCCCCTTTATCTATCCACTCTTTTTGCATGCTCGCTCTCTCCCTCTCTTTCTCCCTTCCTCTCTCTCTCTCTCTCTCTCTCTCTCTCTCTACCATTGCTAATTAGCTGAACCAAACCATTCTGGAAATTAGTCCACAGAGATCAGAGGGAAAAAAAGAGACTGCTCTGATTTTTCAAATGAATGTTTAAGGCTTTATGTGACACAAAATTGTCTCAAAACTCTATTACATAATATTTGGCGGAAGCAACAGCATCTGAGAGAATCTTGATACATCAAGATAATTGCTGTAGAAGAAGGTGAGCTTAATTGCATGAAGTGAGACCAGCATAACTGAGGGTGTGGATGTAGTCAGATTTCTTCTTTTTTATGTTTGAAGATTTATGGTAGAGATGTGAATTTTATTCATCACACAGCAGGCAGTCTTCAGCTGTAATTGAATAAAAACCCTGACTAGATTTCAGATACTTAAACCTTTACAGTATGTTGCTGAGGCTAGTACATATCAGCTTAAAAGGCACATTTTGTAACACTGGAGACATTAAAGGGATAGTTCACCCAAAAATTATGAAACATCATCACACTCACTCACCCACATGTCTTTCTAACCCTGTATGACTTTCATTCTTCCTTGGGGCACAAAAGGAGATATTCAGCAGATGTTCAGCTGCTCTCTTCCATACAGTAGAACTGGATGGGGACCAAAGGCTGCCAAAAAACATGCACACCATACCATCTCAAGCCTTCTGAAGCCATAGTTTTGTGTGAAGAAAAAAATGAAATTTAAGATATTCATTGAAAATAATGCCTTAAAAATCTGCCATGGTCACCATCCACTTTGATTGTATGGAAAAGCTGCTTTCTATTATACAGTATAGTAATATAATACTTTCAGCTCCATTTAACACATTTTAGTGTGTCTGAATGCAAAACCAGTTTTGTTCCACCAAGTCAAAGACAAATTTGTCAAATTGAGGTGCAAAAATATAATGTCAGAAAGGTTAATTCAGACTTATGGCATCCTGAAGTGCATGAGACAGCTTTTTGGACACAGTGTTTTAGTATATGCACTGTAAGCTGGCACTTCATGTTAAATAGAGCAGAGAACAAGGAATCAGACCTATGCATTATAATTATGCATATTAACCCTAATATGCCAATCAAAACATTGTTGCACTACCTTTACATGAGGCACAGTACAGAAAGCAACAACAACACTGGCAGGCAGTTTGGGGTTTACCTCAGTAGAGGGCTTTTTAAAGAGACTCAAGGATACATCAGCAGGGGCAGTGCCTCCAGCACAGCTGTGACCCAAACCCTTGCCTAGTCCCATCTGTTCCACACAAGCTCACGTGCTGAGGTCAAGTGGTGCTGGCATGATGAATTCCCCACTCAGGAACAGAGGAGACCATGCTGCATGCAGTAGAAAAGGTCAAAGGGCATCATCCTATCCATCCTTTACAGACTTCTTCATGAAAAATTGAAGATGTGACCATTTTTGACAGGGGTGTAATGCAAACAGGAAGGACATATATAGGGATAGGAGAGAGTTCGTGGTGTAGGTGTATGATGTAGTAGGCTGACAAGTTTGCAAAACAGGAAAACAACATTTGTTACATGGCACACTACACTTGGCTGAAGTGTTGAAACCTAAGCTCTCTCCCAAAACCCAGTGAACTGCCTACAGATGCATCATATGCGCCTATTCTGATGCAAAGTCTGTTCCAAAAGGTAGGTATCTTAATTATTCTGCTGCCTAAGATACTTTGTTTTAGCAAAATTCTGACACAGCATTGCATGTATCCTTTATTATGGAGAAGCAAATCCCATGATGTATGATGACATGCTCAGAAATGATTTGACCATTCATAAGTCTAAGGTCATTAAGATTTTAATGTTTTTGAAAGGTAAATAATTATTGTGTTTATTAGCTATTGTGTGAATTATGCCGTAACCTTAGCAACATGCTAACATCATACTGAAATCAACTGGAAGTCGAGTTTTTAATGAAATTTGTGTGGTGTGTAGCAAAAAAAAAAAAAAAAAGTTTTTACAAACGGTTAAAATTTTTAAATTAATTCTGCTGGTTTTTCATGGACAAAAATGCCTTAATCTGAGAGAATTAATCACAAATTGGGTTAACAATGAACAAATAAAACAATACACATAAATCCCTCCCAGAAAGTCTTCATAGGGAGGGTAAACAAACAAACAAACAAATTATGAGGACTGTTGAGAGCATGGCCGACATGATTTAAAGCTCTGCAAACAGCAGCACGTGTTACTATTTTGGTCTGATAAAACAGCCCATCTTTTGGTCACCTCTGATGAGCTTATCCTCTTAAATCACTCATGATCCTCCAATACTTGAAGTCCAAGCACAGGCAGCTAGCTGTGTTTGCACCAATCGCTTACTGAATGGTAATCTTTCACAAACAGATCACTGACGTATGTGAGAAGGATCAAGAGGAGTTGTATTACAAACACTGACACGAGACATTGGCCTACATGCACATATCCACCAGGTGTTCATGGGATACAATGTGTGAGTGTGATTGTGTTTGCTGTGTAGGCTGGACTGACCCCTAAACCACACAGTCTGGCTCTACTGTCATGGGGCTCGACTAGTCGAGACACAGTTGGCTCTCTCAGGTAGCGGCTGTGTAGTGTGTGAGGACTTTCTCTATGGAATTCCTTCTGCTGAAACAGCTTGTTATTCCAGCCAAACTCACTTCTTCCTGAAGCACGTACTTCCAACACATTAACACATGTAAACGCCATCATAAATCTAACGGCATATGCCACAACACTCATTTTCATCCCATTATATTTAGCTGGGGGGGTTGATATAAACATAGCCTATTATTACGGCCCCTGCCAATCACATATATTTTGATATTATGTATATAAAAAAAATGTTATGAACTATTTTTGCTCTATTAAATAAATGTGCATTCCTCTTAAATTATCTAATACTAATGCTCATCAATACTAAAAGGTTTATTAAAAATGTTATGACCCAGTGGTCTAGACTTAAACATATCTACTCTATCACAATTGCTTAGTTACCCATTGATTTGCTTTGTCAGCATTTATGACAAGCTCTTACTGTATGTCATAAACATTTCCAGGCAAAGCTAAAGGGCTACAAAAAAAGAAGCCAAAAACAATTATAATCTTTCAATTAATTTAAAAGGTCATGTTTTAGTGTCACAACCAGTTTACATTACTCTACACTACAGTGCATCTATAGAAATAGCTCCTTATACAGAGAGCAGATGAGCATGGCAGATAATTCCTTGGCGGCAGGGGGCTGTTTGTCAGCAAATAGAGTAAAGTGGATTCTTGCCACCAGTGAGGAACCAGTGCATTATTGTTTGCTTAGTGGAACAAATTGAGTGGTAACAGATAAAAAGAAAATCACCTACAATCCCATGGGAAAATGTTCGAATAAATTTTATCTAAAATTATTAAGGCAGAGGCTATTTACTCAAAGTCATAAAGTGAGACAGATGGTATTTGCACCTGGTGTTGATACAATATATGCTTTTTTTCTAGTAACACATAATATTATGAATTAGTCTACCATTTACTTTTTAAAGTATTTTGCAGTGATAACTGTTACCATTTATATCTGTGCGATATTCCACTGTTCAAAAATGTAGGGTACGTTTTTCTTTTTTTTCGGAAAGAAATTAATACTTTTATTCAGCAAGGATGCATTTGATCAAACTTGATGATAAATACATTATAATGTTTCAATTTCGAATAAATGCTGTTCTTTTGAACTTTGTAGTCATCCAAGAATCCTGAATAAAATGTATCACAGTTTCCACACAAGAACAAAAATAAATAAAATAAAGCATCAACTGTTTTTAACATTGGTAATAATACATGTTTTTTGGAAAACCAAAGTCAGCATCTTAGAATGATTTCTGAAGGATCATGAGACACTGAAGACTGAAGTAATGGCTGCTTAAAATTCAGCTTTGCATCGCATGTACAAATTACATTTTTAAAAATATTAAAACAGAAAACAATAGTTATATTATAGTAGTAATATAATAGTTATAAGAAATAGTTATATTAATTTTTAATAATATTTCACAATATTATTGCATATGTATAATTTATATACTATTTCAATATTTACATAGGGTCCAGATATATTATTAGTGTAAATAATTTATGAACGGTATAATTACATATACTTTGCAAAAAAAATGTGTTCTGTACCCTTCAGAATCTCCAGCATTATCCAGACTACATTCAATAATAATTCACCATCACGTTGTGTTGCCAGTGCTACAACGAACACAAAATCACTGCCATCAATGACAAAATATGATTAAATGATTATGATAAAATATAATTCCATTAAAGATTTTGTATGAAGACAATGATTTACATTCATAAACCAACCTCATGAATTCTGATGTCACATACATTTTAATGTCACACACGTCCCTTGCAGGCTGAACAGACTGTTTATATTTTTAACCCAAATGATCTCTGCCTGTCATGGTATACCAGTCCAACTAGCAAACCCTCAAGCAGTGGACCATATCAATTATATCCCATCCTCAGGCACAGATCCTATCCAGTGTGGTCTGCCAAGGCAAAGGTCAGTCGTGACCCGGGCCCTGGCACAAAAATGCTGATGTATGAAAGCATAGAAAAACAGCTGTGTCCTATGTGATTTATTCGCTTTAGTCTTCACATTGATAATACTTTGCATATTCTTGTATTTCTTAATTTATCTAAATTATCTAGACTGTTTTGCTATTGTCTGTAACATCTGTGGTATTGTCGACTAAATTGAGGCTGGTAAAATAGTGCCAACTGCCAACCCAGAAACGTTCCAGGAGCTTAACAACAAAGCTGTGCGACTGAAAAAAAGAATTAAAAACATTTGTTTTTTTGTTTTTTTTTTGCAGTGGCTAGACAACCTGCTAGTTGCATAAAAACTGTACGGTACCTTTAAATTGCATTCTGACGCTCTCCGCCACGTATTGTATTGATAATAAATAAAACCGCAGTGATGAACTCTCTTGGTAATTGCTACTTGAGGGGAAATAAGTTTATGCCCAATCATCTTCCAACTTCATTCACTAGAGTTCTGAATTACCTTGCGTCACATTTGTGACCTGCCACTTTGTTTTAGGAAACGAGGATGGATAGCGTGATTACCTGGATATCTCTGTGGCTGGTGCAATCAGGACCATGGTACTTGTCTAATTTCACACGGAGCCCTTGTGCTCCATTGCAGCCACAAAGTCTAAAAAAATGGCCCTCCGCAATGAAGTCCTCAGCAGAGTTCCAGTGATTAGCTTATGCAGATTGACATTTACGTGGCCATGGCAGAGCTCGCTTCTTATGCGCTCTGTCAAAAAAGCACTTGAGTGAAAACACAGCCTCGTAGCTCTAGCATCTATCATTTTTTCAGCCCTAAAATGTATGCCCCTCTTCCCATCCTCCAGAGACTGATTGCCACCAGCACTTCATGGTTTTTCTCTCACTTGGAAGAATATTGCTGATGAACAGCTCAAATCATGCAGTGCACATCTTTCATTTGGAGTGATGGAGAAGGAACAAGAAAGAAAAAGAGATAATGTTGAAGTACTTTTTCATCTTTTAGTGCATTGTGCACACCTGAAAGCAGGTTTGTAACTCCATACCTTGAGATCAATAGGTGGAAGGGGGCCAAAGGCCGGTCTAAATCTGTCTCGGCTGTTGAGGGGGGACGCCGTGGGCTTCCAGTGCAAGGGGCCTTCAGTAAGTACAAATATCACATTACTGAGATGCCCCTACAACACAATCCCTGAGTACCACATATTGATCCAAGCTGTTGGGCTTACGCACTAAACTAAACACTTTCACGGCTTTCTGGCACACAAGAGCTCTTGTTTCCAATCACTGTGCTATATTTAGTAATGGTGTGGTCCCTATAGTAGGCTTCATTTGGCCCATGCGTTTCTGACAGTCCTGCATGGGTTTGTAATGGATGTAATTTAATGTTGTTAAATTATTTACAGTAAAACGTGCAAGGGTTGAGATTTCTGTAGATTTACACATGCTCTACGTCACAGGATTTCATTAATAAGTTGAGAGGATGACTCCAACAGATAAACAAAAGCCATGATCATGGTGGCTTTTAAAGTGCCCTGCTTTTTTTGTTTTTGCCCTTTTGACATTTCATAGATGGGTTAATGATGCAAAAGAGAGGTAGAATTGGAAGACATTGTTCCAATTTGCACACACCATCCACCAGGGTCGTCTACCATTCAGAAATTATTTTTTTTTACTCAAAACAATAAGTTCAGATGTCTGAACAATTAGTTTCTTCTTCACATTAGATTTGAATTTCTTATTGATTTAAGCAAATCGCATGTGTTTTTGCACGTGTGCAAACGAGTAAGTACAATTGTCTATCATTTCCACAATAACTAAATGCACATGGCTTGTTGATCAAAACTGATAAGTTGATTCTCAGTGATATTGTCAAACAACATTCTTTCATCATGTGAGCCATCACATGTAAAATGATCCATTCAATTATCAAAATCTGTCAGACGTGTGTATATTCCATAAATATCTGATATGGAATGGTTGTAATGTCTGCTAAGTTAGCAGCTGGCTTGCCAGTAGCGTTGCAAAAGGGTGAAACATTTCTGAAAACTTTCCAGAATTTTTTGGAAACTTTTGGAAAAATTTTGTACATTTTCAGAAACTTTTGGAAGGTTTCCAAAATTTACTGGAAATTTTCCGCCCCTTTGCAACCCTACTTGCCATTGTAATGAAACTGAATATTCACAGTTGCTTGTTGTGGAAGAGCAATAGGAAGATATGTAAGAATGTGTGGTGGTGGTGGTAGTGTTAGGGGAAGACAACAGAGTGTGTAAAAATTAATAAGCAATGGTGAATTTTCAGTTTACATGTAACATATTTCTACAAAAATAAATGTAGTATATAAATACAAATTTTCTTTTTGTGTAGTATAGTATTGGCTCTTCCAAATACGTTTTACCTACTGCTGAAATATGTATCTAAAATGCTCAGTGTGATACACAGAAAAAAACTGACATTCTTGTATAGTATAGAAAACAGAAACATTAGAAAAAATTGTATATAACAAATATGAAATGAAATATGCATATAAAACTAAATGAAATTTGCATATAACAAATATTTCCATGGTGATAATATGTCTAAACATTTTGATCAGTGTGGCGCACATGATAACAAAAACACTTTTTATTTTGGTGCCATTGGCCAAGTCACTGACACAATAACTAGGTTTTGGAGCATGAATTAAATGTTTTGGGTAAGTTACTACATTTTGCAGCCATGCATTAGAGTTCTGATGTTCCAGAAAACAGATAATGTTAAGACCGTTTCAAAAAATGTGCCAAAGCGATTGAGAAAAACTGCAAGACCAGTTTAATTCAGTTTCAGTTTCAAGTTGAATTGAGCTCATTGTGAAACAGCAATTCAAATTTGAATGCAAGGAAGTATTATTAAAAGGATTTATATAAGTTTATATTACTTATGGCCAAATAAATAGAACAACAGAATGATAGAATAAAAGATAGATAGAACAACAGCATTACAATATCTAGTATGACAGAATAAACGATAGATAGATAGATAGATAGATAGATAGATAGATAGATAGATAGATCTAGACAGACCTTCATGCTTCATATTGTAAACCCAAGTAGACAACTGTCGCCATATTTTGCATGCACTTTTATGTTGACGGACTGTCACAACCAACAATCTTTTCTCATAGACGCTGAGTAGTCTGCTACACTTGTGTCTGATGAAATTCATAGCAATTGACCAAAAACAACACTACTGTTACAGGAAGCGTTAGCCATCAAGAATAATAAAAACGTTCTAATAGCCTAATAAAATCCTTTTGGAAATGTTGGAATTATACTTTCTACTGAAAAATATATACATGTTCCTGGGAACTTAAAGGAGTAGTTAACCCAAAAATTAATAATCATGTACTCACACTCATATCATTTTAAACCTGCATGACTTTATTTTTCTGTTGAACAAAAAAGACAACATCTTGAAAAATTTGTTAATTTTGTTATTTTTTTATTTTTTTACAATGAACGTTAATGTGGTTCTACAAAATGTTTTCTTTTGTGTTCCACACAAAATAACATGAAGGTGAGTAAATGATGCCTTTTTTTTAATTTTTTTAATTGAGTTTCTCATCTGCGTCATACCTGATAAAAGTGAATTACAATTAGAAAATTATGACAATAAATAAAAAAAATCCAGGTCAAGAGTCCAGATTGCACCGTGCTCCTGGTGCATTGCCGAGCATGTGAAATGGGTTTAATGAGTCTGTGTGGTGGCACTCTGCAGGCAGAGAGCTGACAGCATCATGTGCAGCTGTGAATACAACCAAGGGATTTCAAAGCAATCTGACGTGGTGCCCATGAAAACAGAGGCGATAAAGCCAGCACCAGTATCTGGCCCCTCTCGGCATTACGTGTGAATGGTTTCTGTTCTCCTAATCTGCTTTCCACATGTGTGGCTTAGAGCTGCCATACCAGGACATCAAGCTTCCTGACAAAGCTGCCCTACTGCCAGCCGAGGCCAAGCGATTCAGCAGAGGTTGTGATTAGAAAGCACCCAGCTGGTTAATGCCTGTGTCTCAGGCGAAGCATAACACCCAATCAAAGCTGTCCTCCCATTAGAAATGTGGAAGAGCTCTGGCCACTTTGTTACAGATGTCAGAGGGGATTATGATGGGATTGAGGCCAACATGTTTGTGATAGCATGTAGTGACTTTGGTATGGATTCTAATCCTGACCATATTTCACATTTAACAGGCAATATGTGTTCATGAAACATGGAAGTTACTGTATACATGACCTGGAAGGTGCATGAACATAGATACAGATGTTTGTTTTTCTATCATGGTGGGGACCTTCCATTAACTTAAATCTGTTGTTTTTATACTGAGCTAATGATATTGTTCTATAACCAAGTCTTCACGGGAAGGTTTTTGCATTTTAGGTTTAGATTTAGTTTATTTAGCTATGTATGTATGTATGTATATTTACCATTGTCTGGTCCCCACAATAGTATCCCACAATGGTACAATAGTACTATCTGTAACGTAAGCAAAACCAGATACACACACACACACACACACACACACACACACACAGGTTGGGTTTCCATGTTTTATGGGGACAGTCCATAGATGTAATGGTTTATATACTGTACAAACGGTATTTTCCTGTCCCCTTGCCCTAATCCTACTCCTAAACCTACCCCTCACACAAATGTTTCTGCTATTTTAGATCTGCTATTCAAAAAACTTCATTTGGCCCCACTTTATATTAAGTGGCCTTAACTACTATGTACTTACATCAAAAATTAAGTACAATGTACTTATTGTGTTCATATTGTATTGCAAAACACTTTTGCTGCTATTGAGGTGGGATACGGGTAAGGTTAGGGACAGGTTTGTTAGTATGGGTAGGTTTAAGGGTGGGTTAAGGTGTAAGGGATGGGTCAACAGTGTAATTATAAATGTAATTACAGAAATTAATTACAGATGTAATTACATGCAGGTATTTTTAAAATATAAGTACAATGTAAAAACATGTATGTACACAATAAGTGCATTGTACCAAATTATTAATTTAAATGTAAGTACATAGTTGTTAAGGCCACTTAATATAAAGTGGGTCCCTTCATTCTGTATGATTTATAAGCTGTTTTCCTCATGGGGACCAAACATGTCCCCACAAGGACAACGATTTTGGATATTGCCTTCTTTGTGGGAACCACACACACAGAAATACACAGAACACCCTTTGTCAGATGTGAACAGATCAATGTACGTGTGCTATTCCTCACAATGCCAGCAGCAAGGAATTAATTTCTGCATTCCAAAACATCTTGGTTGTTATCTATGTGCGACTCCCATGCTCCATTTTGATTTTAAATTTTGCAAAGCTTATTATTATTCACACACTGTAAAGTAGAAATGTGTAGTTGTTATGTTAAGGGTTTATTTTTCCACCAGAACTCTCTCAGTATTTTGCTGCTGCAGAGCAAGCATGAACTTGCTACTGACAATAGATAACAGATATAGACAGGTGTGTCACACCCCTGTGGACTGTTGATTGTGGTTTCTCCCTCTGTGTCCTTATTTGGTTGTTCCTGTTCTCATTATTAGTTAATCACCTCATTGTGCTCACCTGTCTGCCCCTCGTTATCTGCCCTATATCAGTTCCTGTCTACCTCATTGTGCTCACCTGTCTGCCCCTCGTTATCTGCCCTATATCAGTTCCTGTCTCTTGTATTCTAGTTTGTTGGTTATTGTAAATGTTGATGTCTACCCTGTCTGAATTCCCTGTTGTCAAGTTATTAAATATCTGTTTATTCGTCATCTTCGTCTTCCTGCCTGGTCTCTGGAACACCCTGCCCGTGACAGAATAACCGACCCAAAAACAGTTTAACTTCCGTATTCTCCCCTCCGTTTGTTTTCCGGTTTTTCTTCAGTGTTTTTCTTTCCGTTGTGTTTACCCCATGGATTCCTTCACACGCCCCGAATTCCTCCTTCTCCTGCTGGAGCAGGAAGGCAAGACTCTCGAGGACCATACCAGACTGTTCCTG
>NW_015542377.1:483918-484172 GCF_001515605.1 Sinocyclocheilus anshuiensis | reverse complement strand
GAGGATCGCCTCGGATGTTGAGCCCAACCCGTCAGACCAGGTGCGAGAGCCGGTGACAGTGCCCACCACGAGGGAACAAGCCGTGGACGGTGTAAACGCGGAGAGGAGCTCCGCCCCCTGGATCATGGCTGAGGGTGAGCTGACTATGGCGGGACATAAGGGCGAGAATATGGAGGGAATTCAGGGTCAAAACGAGGAGGAGAGACCTCGGAATCCTCAGTTGAGCCTAGGAATGGCTCCTAATCCCCAGTTTA
>NW_015542377.1:408651-483324 GCF_001515605.1 Sinocyclocheilus anshuiensis | reverse complement strand
CTCCACCTGTCATGTCTGCCTGCCAGCCCTTTGCCTTCCCCTGTCACCATCCCACATCCACTCCTTGGTCCTCCTCCTAAGTCCCCCTCTGTCCCTCCCTCTGTCTCCACGGCGCGCCTTCCGGGAGGGGGGCGATCTGTCACACCCCTGTGGACTGTTGATTGTGGTTTCTCCCTCTGTGTCCTTATTTGGTTGTTCCTGTTCTCATTATTAGTTAATCACCTCATTGTGCTCACCTGTCTGCCCCTCGTTATCTGCCCTATATCAGTTCCTGTCTCTTGTATTCTAGTTTGTCGGTTATTGTGAATGTTGATGTCTACCCTGTCTGAATTCCCTGTTGTCAAGTCATTAAATATCCGTTTATTCGTCATCTTCGTCTTCCTGCCTGGTCTCTGGAACACTCTGCCCGTGACAAGGTGGAGCTGGTGGAGGTGGAATAGTTATTTATTTATCTTCTTCTTAAAAAATATCTACAATATTGTATTATTACGTAAATTATATAAATAAATAAAAAACATGTCTATCTTTTCTGTTACTATGCTGTTGTTTTATTTTAAAGTGCTAATATTTGAGAAGGTGATTTTTTTTTTTTAAGCCAATCACTGTAAATTACTATGTGAGTGATCACTCTATATTAGACATCACTGCAGCAGGAAAAATATAGATTAATTTCACGCTGTTAAGAACCCTCTTAAAATTGGACATTTATGAAATAACAGCCATGTTATAATGAAATTTGTGTGATTTGTTACTTATAGAGAATTTTTATGTAATAGAAATGTGTAGTTGTTATGTTAAGGGAATTTTTATTTATGTAATAAAAATTCACAGCTACTTTTGAATGGCTCTCAGTGGAGAAACATTTTTCCAGCATAACGGTGTAATCTACCAGCAGGGGCAAAATGCAGAGGGCTAACCAACCAAAACTTCCAGGTTTAACCCATTTAAGCTGATTTGCTGTCCTGTTGCACACGACAGATGATGATTACAGGGTAATCAACCAATCATAGTGTCCTGAAGGCAATGACTCCATTCACACAATTTCGGTTGTATCGCACCCTCTTACACTAACTCCATGCTTTAGGACCGCAACGAGAAAGCTGAAGAGAGGCAAAAGAGACAGGAGTAATTAACATACTATTTATTTGTGTGTGTATTTACATAGTTTTGACAATTATTTTATTAATTTCCTGTGCCATTGTATTATGTGTTTTATGCTATATGTGCTACTAACTATACTGTAGCATTGAAATTCTGAAAATCAATCTGCAAGCATATCTAATTAAGATAAACTGCAGCTAAAAGGGTAATCAGTGTTATTTAATGCCAGTATACAGCCTGTTTTGTCACATCCATTAGTGGCTACAACAGATATGCCATTATTCACACAGCATTTCACAGACGATTACAGCTCTGTTCAAACATGATAAATGTTACATAGTGTCATATGGTTTTGTCATGTAATTCATCATTTTTAAGTCAAAGGAAATGTTTTAAGAACTAGTTGTATATAGTGCCAGTTGGCAATTGCAGGAAAGCCAAATGTTTTTTTTTTTTAAGGATTAATGAAACATATGTCGTTCTCTGCTTAGTCTGATCTTGATGGGATTTTAAAGTGTTCGCTGAATCATATGTATTTGAAAGTGAGATAACAGGGTTCGTTTAGATGCATTGGTGTACTATACTTGCAAATTACCCGGTAACAAATCAAATCACATTTATTGCTGTCAAGCAACGTAAGGATACACAGCAGAAAAACACATCCATGTCTGTAGATTTGAGGTCATCTATATGCTAATATAGTCCTAAATATTAAAAATATTAACTTTTAGCAGATATACACGTTTAAATTTTAAGTATTAAAGAATTATGTTCCAAGAAAACAGACCAAAAAAAATTGATGACTCATCCTGCACTACACAGATTTTTGTCCAATGAGCTCTCTAGAATCAGAATGCCCCAAGTGCTTATAGCATTTGCAGCTGACTAGAAGGTAGCAAATCTTGGTTCATAGTAGGTAAAGCCCGTTGTTTCTTTTTTTTCTTCTTTTTTAGACATTTTCCCAACTTATATGTCAAAAAAGGAAGGAAAACCCTGCATGCGCAATGTGTAATTTCTTCAGATCTTTAACGGGCCATTCAGATAGAACATGTTTTTGCTTTGAAAAATGTGAGGCTCGGGCAGTGGAATTGTAGAAATAACAGGTCTTGAGGTGTGTTTTTTAAAAATAAGTTGAACTTATTTTAACTTTAGTATTACAATTTTAGAATGTTGTTTCATGCGTGAGACACCGCAAAAGATCACCACGACGCTCAAACCTGTCAGTCTAGCATGTTTACATAGAAAAACAATGGAAAAGTAGTGCAGTGGAATGGAAAAATATGTTAACTTAACGCTGCATAATCTTTGTTCATTCTCTGTCAACATACCCCCTTCAGCTAACTTCTGTATCTATAAACATAGATGTATTACTCTACAAAAGAAGATCTTTGTTCCCCATCACATGGGTAACCCAGACAATACAGCACAGTGCTGAACTGTTTTGTTTACACTAGAGATCTTTAGCAGTCATCTATTATAGTGTGTTGGGTTGCAGTGATGACCTCAGCAGCATCATGCCGCCCTGTGCTACATTCTCTTGGGTTTCTGCCAACTATGCCACACTGTATTTTTTTCTTCATTAAAGTTCCTCTGTCATGCATCCACAGTCTATGCTGCCTCATACTGCCTGTCTGTCAATGACTTGTCCTACACATTTACATTTTCTCCTGCAATTCCCCACTGATGTTTTTCACAGTTCACGTTTAAATTAATCACATGATATCCAAGGACACGGCAGCTCTCATGATATCTGCTTGTGCACCTCCACAATCACTCATGCACAGACACTCACATGAACATGCCCAAACATGTCTTCTCTTACACATATACACATGTAGAGATGTGCAGGAGGGGTCATGAGCCTAACATCTGCTGCCTTGAAACACCTTTCCCCTCATCCACCAAATAGCAAATAAAAGCATCTATACCACCAAGGAAAGAAACTGTGTAATGCTATACACTGTGGGCATGTTTATCAAGGTTCAGTGGCCATCTTTTATTCTGACTCAATCATGTAATCTATCATACAACATCTAAGCAAGAATAGTAAGAATAATTTGAGGCGAAGCCTTATTGTTCATGAAATGCTCATTGAAAATACTGTGTGATTGCTTATATTGTCATAAAAATGTAACTATATTATCGCCCAGTTCTTTATATAAAGTTGTATATATATATATATATATATATAGGTATGTCCTAATCTACTAAATGCGACTATAAGGCATGAATATTATTAAAAACAATAGCATCATGATTTTCTGTAAGGCTGATTTGAAACCATGTGTATCATAAAAAGCACTATACAAATAAACTTGGTGACATTTCTGCAAAATGACATTGTTGTTTTTTGCATGTTTCATGACACTTTCAAAACGAAGTGTTAAAAGCATGTTCAGTTTTATCTGAAACGGATAAACATGAATCTGGCAATGTTTTATTACACTGTAAAATCCAATAGTTTACCTTACTTAGATTTAATTAGTTATCGTTACTTAGTTGTTATACTTTTTTATACGTTTTATTAAGTTACAGCTACTGTCAAGGCAAATAAAACAAAGCCCGTTGTTTCTTTTTTTTCTTCTTTTTTAGACATTTTCCCAACTTATATGTCAAAAAAGGAAGGAAAACCCTGCATGCGCAATGTGTAATTTCTTCAGATCTTTAACGGGCCATTCAGATAGAACATGTTTTTGCTTTGAAAAATGTGAGGCTCGGGCAGTGGAATTGTAGAAATAACAGGTCTTGAGGTGTGTTTTTTAAAAATAAGTTGAACTTATTTTAACTTTAGTATTACAATTTTAGAATGTTGTTTCATGCGTGAGACACCGCAAAAGATCACCACGAAGCTCAAACCTGTCAGTCTAGCATGTTTACATAGAAAAACAATGGAAAAGTAGTGCAGTGGAATGGAAAAATATGTTAACTTAACGCTGCATAATCTTTGTTCATTCTCTGTCAACATACCCCCTTCAGCTAACTTCTGTATCTATAAACATAGATGTATTACTCTACAAAAGAAGATCTTTGTTCCCCATCACATGGGTAACCCAGACAATACAGCACAGTGCTGAACTGTTTTGTTTACACTAGAGATCTTTAGCAGTCATCTATTATAGTGTGTTGGGTTGCAGTGATGACCTCAGCAGCATCATGCCGCCCTGTGCTACATTCTCTTGGGTTTCTGCCAACTATGCCACACTGTATTTTTTTCTTCATTAAAGTTCCTCTGTCATGCATCCACAGTCTATGCTGCCTCATACTGCCTGTCTGTCAATGACTTGTCCTACACATTTACATTTTCTCCTGCAATTCCCCACTGATGTTTTTCACAGTTCACGTTTAAATTAATCACATGATATCCAAGGACACGGCAGCTCTCATGATATCTGCTTGTGCACCTCCACAATCACTCATGCACAGACACTCACATGAACATGCCCAAACATGTCTTCTCTTACACATATACACATGTAGAGATGTGCAGGAGGGGTCATGAGCCTAACATCTGCTGCCTTGAAACACCTTTCCCCTCATCCACCAAATAGCAAATAAAAGCATCTATACCACCAAGGAAAGAAACTGTGTAATGCTATACACTGTGGGCATGTTTATCAAGGTTCAGTGGCCATCTTTTATTCTGACTCAATCATGTAATCTATCATACAACATCTAAGCAAGAATAGTAAGAATAATTTGAGGCGAAGCCTTATTGTTCATGAAATGCTCATTGAAAATACTGTGTGATTGCTTATATTGTCATAAAAATGTAACTATATTATCGCCCAGTTCTTTATATAAAGTTGTATATATATATATATATATATATAGGTATGTCCTAATCTACTAAATGCGACTATAAGGCATGAATATTATTAAAAACAATAGCATCATGATTTTCTGTAAGGCTGATTTGAAACCATGTGTATCATAAAAAGCACTATACAAATAAACTTGGTGACATTTCTGCAAAATGACATTGTTGTTTTTTGCATGTTTCATGACACTTTCAAAACGAAGTGTTAAAAGCATGTTCAGTTTTATCTGAAACGGATAAACATGAATCTGGCAATGTTTTATTACACTGTAAAATCCAATAGTTTACCTTACTTAGATTTAATTAGTTATCGTTACTTAGTTGTTATACTTTTTTATACGTTTTATTAAGTTACAGCTACTTTCAAGGCAAATAAAACAATTTACTTACTGTTTTGAGTGACACTTACTTAAAATATTCAAGTAGCCACAAAGGAACCAATGATATTAATAAACCAGTGAGAGGCAGCAGTGCACTAATATGTTGCTAATGAGCAACATAACAACAGAAGAAGAAGAAAAGAAAAAGAGTCTTTTCACGCATTTCCTCCATGTCTGCAGTTATCTTTCACTAGTTGCATTCACTCATTTCCCAAAGTCATCTTGAATGCTGAATTTTCAATGCAACTGAAATATTTGAGAGTACTTCACATAAGCTAACTTCATAAATTTATGTTGATTTTCCTAAAATGTGGGGGGTTTTTTTTAACTGTTTTAACGTAGTGATTAGCGTTCCCTTTGGTTGGGCACTTGGAACTTAATTTATTAATAACTTGGCCACGTCACGTCACTTATGTTACTATAACTTTTTTCCTGTTAATGCAGCAATGCATCATGAAGTCAGAATTGTTTGATTTCAAGGGAAGAAAAGTAATAAATAGGCTGCTTTTAGAAGGCAATCTATCTTCTAATTAAAGAGTGTATTTTATTGTGTGTTTATTTATGAGCTTTTTCAAATTTAATTTTTCATAAATACCTTGAGATGCTTTTGATTGGGTTTAGATAATCCTTAAATAATGTGTAGTAATATGCTAAAGTCACACACAGACTTAAACATTCAGCACGTGAATCACAACAATGGTAACAATTAAATTTCATTTATTTTCATTTATTGTAACAATAACCATTTTATTTGCTCTTTTTGTTGTGCTACTACTGACACAAGACAGCAAATAAAATTGGCAAATAAAATCAACAACTGTAAAACAAAGCAACTGCATAATTTATTCATGCCGCAATGCACTCTGGGAGTCAGTGAGTAGCTATACTAAGTCACGAGTAAACCTAAATGAAAGGATCAAGTACCCCCTACACTACAGTTCTTTTTTAGTTGCTAGAACTCTTGTGTAAGTAAACTATACTAACTAAGAATTTGTCAGTACAACATACTATTCCTATTTCACTTTACTTAGTTTTTTCAAGGCAATCGGTTTGCATGCTTTTTTTTAAGTAAGCCGGTCAGTGTATGTTGGTCAGTGGTAGTTTGTGGTAGGAAATGAAATGTCCGTTGAGTGGTACTAAAAGGTTAATGCTCCTTTTAAAATAACATACCACCTATAAACCCTACTCTAAACCTAACTGATAGTATTAACAAAAGCAAACATTACATAAAAACACTGAAGCAACCATGCATTTTTGCTTGGTTCTACAAGTTTTTGGCCTCTTTTATCGTGACACTGGATTGGTAACAGCACTCTGCATTGCAAGTGTACCAGGTGAGCTACCGAGCAAGTTTACTATGATAGAAAGGCCATAAATATGGAGCTGGTTATGTAATGGAAACATCTAAATGTGTTAGTGTACAAAACATGCACTATGGTAAATGTGTGTTCATGTCATAGCATGGTATTGTGCAAGGAACCACGTGAAAACAAAATGTGTTAACAGGAATTAAAGTTGTTGATGTTTTACTGCCACTAGTGTTAATTTCATCTGGAAACTGCAGTACATTTTATGTATAGTTAGGTATCTACAAAAATGTAGGCAGAGGCACCTTTTTCAATGAGCTTAGTTTGGAAATGAATGTGTTGCACTCTTTAAGTAGCTTTTCTGTGTGACAGAACCTCAGAGCAGGTATGGTCATGACTTTAGAAACGCTTGGTACAGCATCATAAATCTAGGACATCAGCTGGAGGAGGTCTCTTGTGAGGATGAATTGGCTTTCCTGCCAAGTCAAGATAATCAGGCTAGATCTAGTGCAGCAAAGAGAATAAGAGATTCAGAAAGAGACACAGACTGGGAACTACGGTAGACTAAATTATTGTCCACTCAAGCCCAATAACAGGACAACAGTTCATAACAAAATCATCCTAATCAGATCTGACTCTGAGGTTGGGATGTGCTAAATTTAGACATTAGCTCTGCTCCAAAACCTGTTTAGCTGCCTCACTGACTACTGCCTTGACTGCTGTCTTTTAAGGCAGCTCATAAGTGACTGATTTGGACGGCTTTACATAGGCAGCAATTTTGCTTGCCACACAAATACACAATTTGATGTTGTTGCTAACATAAGCTAATGGACCAATACTCTAAAGGCCTGTTCACATTAAGATGAATGTTCATTAACATTTGCACGTTGTCAATGCGATTTTTCTGGAGTTTTTATTTTTCATTTTCTGTTACATAAAACTATGTTTTGGTGGTGCTTACGAAGATACTGTTTTGCTAAGCGACAATGAATGGTCAGAGGAAAAATCCAAAACCGTGTCTCTTGTCTCTGTACTTTTGTATTTGGTGTTGTTTGATAAAAAACTATATATAGCGAATTCAAAAATCTGAACGGCTGTTTAAAAAAACTCAAATACTGCTCCACTTACTTTCTTCTCTGTTGTAAGTGGGTGTCAGAAATGGTAAGTTGCATACAGTGGTGTAATTTAACGAAGTAATAATACTTCGTTACAGTACTTAAGTATATTTTGGGAGTATCTGTACTTTACTTGAGTTTTTATATTTAGCCAACTTTTACTTTTACTCCAATACATTTTCTAATTAAAATGTATACTTTACTCCGATACATTTCCCCGAAGCATATTCGTTACTTACAGAGGTGTAAAGAGTACCTAAAAACCATACTTGAGTAAAAGTACAGATACCTTACAGTGAAAATTACTCCACTACATGTTACAAGTCACCAATTCCAAAACAACTTGAGTAAAAGTCTTAGAGTATCTGAAGAGTACAGATACTCATTCAAAAATGTAGTGAAGTAAAGAGTAAAAGTTGCTAATATCTTTGATACTCAGTACAACTACAAAGTACCCGAAAAGATACTCAAGTACAGTAACTAATTACATTTACTCCAATACTTTACACCTCTGGTTACTTACTACAAAATAGTCAGAAGTCAGAAGAATACAGACTGCAGGAAAGCAGGTTTGACGAATCAGTGGTCTGGCATTTGCGAGTTAGACTTTGATTCCGCGCACAACCGTGGATAATTCATTTTCCACACAAGTCGAGTCTGGTGTGTGCGATATACAGTATATCTGCGATAACTCTAAACGGTGACTTCAACTTCTACCAAAGTCATTTTCTGGTAGGATATCTCTACTTTTACTTGAGTATGGCTTTCAGCTACTTTATACACCACTGGTTGCATAGCACTTTGTGCATAAGTGCCACCTAACTGCCAGAGAGTGAATTTGCACTTTTATTCAACTCGTCTGCTGTTTTTATGCATTGGTCTGAAAAGACAAAATTGCGTGCGAATTTCGGAATTTTTCTACAAACCATTCCTGTTTAAAAAATATATGAATATAAGCACAAGTATACAAAGTTTATACAAATATTGTAATCTTTTTTATACTTCACTGTAATAAGTATTTTTAAGTATTTTTTTCATGGCATCATGAATTTCTCATCTTCTCTGTGAAGGATAAATGTCTTACTGCCTTACAATTTGGCTAAAATCTTAGTATGCAGCATAATGAAGCTGTCAACCTTTTGGAATATCCTTGAAATCCTGTCTCCATAGGTGCCTCACTAGATTTTGGAACAGAACAAATTGTGTGTCTAAGAGTGTGTGTGCTGTGCAGTACATTTTCTTAGGCTATGACTAATCTGTCTACCTGGAAGTGTGCTAAATGCCCTGAAAAAAGACACTGTGGAGATCTTATAAAATGTATTTTACTCTGCGGTAATTATATAAATTAGCTGTCCCTGTTCCACTGAATGCTTTTACGGTTTTTAATACAAAAGGACAGTTGGCATTTCAATTTTTTTAAATGTAAAGAAGTTTGCGTTGGTCCTACATTTCCATTATAATTCCATTGAGAATTCCATCTCAAATCTACTCTTAAAATGTGGTCATATCCTGCACTCGTCTACCTGCTCGGTTTTCTGGTGCTGTGGATCCCCATGGACAGCGGACCTTCTATCACTGATGAGGGAAGAGTTGAATCTGCGCCGTATTTGTGGATTATCCCGAGGGCTGTGACTTCTCTGGAGCCGGTTGGTGGAGGTACTATTATGAGGATTCAGATGTATGAGATGTGCATCGTCTTTCGGGCGCTCTTCATTCAGAGAGTTGAACCGAGGTTTGCGATGCCTGTGGAAACAGAAAGTTGTCTCCCTATGCGATGTCCATCTGCAGTGACGGTTCGACAGCCGGTGCAGCGAGGAGAAACTGGTTGGTTTTTCTTTTGCTTTTAATTTCTGGCAATATCCATCCTAATCCGGGCCCAGCGCAGCTTCAAACTCCTGATGAGTTCAAGTCTAGTAATGGCTTGCGTTTTTTTCATCTTAATGTCTGCAGTCTGGTGAATAAAATTTACCTAATAAGAATTTGGGCTGATTCAACAAACTCCGACATAATTGTTATCTCGGAAACATGGTTAATGTAAATCTTGGACTCCATGATATACAGGATATAATGTTTTTAGATCGGACCGCACAAAAAAAGGTGGTGGAATTGCAGTTTATATTAAGTCTAAGTTAAACTGCACTTGTATTCTCTCCATCAGCAAACCAAAATGTTTTGAACTTTTGGCAATTAAAATTTTTTTTTAACGGTCCTGATATCATCGTTGTCGGATGCTATCATCCACCTTCGGCTTCAAGTGAAGCTATCACTTCACTTACGGATCTTCTCCATAACTGGACTAAATCAGAGATGATTTTACTCGGGGACTTAAACTGGGACTGGTTCTCTCATATATCTGATCCTTTCAAAAGTATTTGCGACTCTTTTTGTTTGGAGCAATTGATAAATTTACCCACACGGTTAAATCATAAAGATCCAACTAAATCCACGCTACTTGTCATTTTAACTAATGCTCCTCATAGATTTTCTGCAGTGGGTGTATTTTGTAACAATGTTAGTGATCATTGTCCTGTGGTTTGTGTGAGAAACTGAAGGATTCCAAAGGGTAAACCTCGTTTTATTTTGAAACGTCAATTTAAATATTTTAACGAGCAAGCTTTTTTGCAAGATATTTATAATAGTGATTTATACAGTGTCTCACAGATACCTGATGTTGATTTAGCCTGGGAGTATTTTAAAAGCACTTTTTTGACTATATGCGATAAACATGCACCTTTTAAAAGATTTAGAGTGAGAAATAGAGATAATCCCTGGTTTAATGACTCCATATCTTCACTTTAAAAAAAAAGAGATATTGCATGGGCTAAAGCAAAGAAAACTAATAATCATATGGACTGGATTAATTACAGAACAATAAGAAATAATTGTACAAAATTAGTAAAAAGCTCTAAATGTGATTATTATTTAAATATGATAAATGAGAATATTAATGATCCGTCTAATTTTTGAAAACTGACCAAATCAGTTTCTGGTCAAAAAACCTCTACCAATCTACCTGATTATTTTAAATTAAATGAGAGTATAATTAAAAAGATAGAGAGAATATAGTAAATGCTTTTAATAGCCACTTTATTTCTGCGGGAGTAACCCACGACTATAGTTATTTAAGGGAACAAGAAAACGTGGAAGTTACTTCATGTTGTACTACTCAGCTGTTTAGTTTTACTCCCATTTTAGCTACACAAGTTCATAAAGTTCTATCAAATTTGCATATTGAAAAATCAACAGGCTCTGATAAAATAGAACCTTATTTTTTTTTTAATTCTGCAGATCTTATAACAGAGCCCATCACTTCTACCTGAAAATAGTTTTCAGGCTTTAGATCAGGTCATACTATTACAGCAGCTATGCTGGTTACAAATGATATTGTTAAATGTTTGGATAGTAAACAACATTGTGCAGCATTATTTGTAGATCTCTCTAAAGCATTTGACACTGTAGATCATAAACTTTTATTACAGAGGCTAAGTTGTATATGTTTTAGTGAAATGACTCTAAATTGGTTCAATAATTATTTATCAGAAAGAACTCAGTGTGCATGGGCTAAAGCAAAGAAAACTAATAATCATATGGACTGGATTAATTACAGAACAATAAGAAATAATTGTACAAAATTAGTAAAAAGCTCTAAATGTGATCATTATTTAAATATGATAAATGAGAATATTAATGATCCGTCTAATTTTTGGAAACTGACCAAATTACTTTCTGGTCAAAAAACCTCTACCAATCTACCTGATTATTTTAAATTAAATGAGAGTATAATTAAAGATAGAGAGAATATAGTAAATGCTTTTAATAGCCACTTTATTTCTGCGGGAGTAACCCACGACTATAGTTATTTAAGGGAACAAGAAGACGTGGAAGTTACTTCATGTTGTACTACCCAGCTGTTTAGTTTTACTCCCATTTTAGCGTCCTCTTTGTTTCAAAGAAGGAAAGTGCACATGCTGTTGTTTATCGCTAAGGCACTGTTAGGTAAATTACCAATTTATATCTGCAGTCTTTTATCCTTTTATACATGTAATTACAGCACTAGATCTTCTGCTAAATTACTTTTAAATGTTCCAAGAGTATATTCAGAGCTTGACAAAACTGCCTTCTCTTTTTTTGCTCCCTCATTATGGAACGAGTTGCAGAGTGTTATTATGCTGGAAACACTCCCCTCTTTAAATTTTTTTAAAAACCTTTTATGGTCTACTCTAAAGGAAACATGTCCTTGCTATGAGTAAATGCTTGTTGGTTTTTTTATTTGTAATCATCTGAATGTAGGGCAAACTTTTGTTTGTTTATGTGTTTGTAATTGTTTTATTGTGAAACTTTTTGTGCTGCCATTTTGGCCAGGACTCCCTGGAAGAAGAGATTTGCATCTCAATGGGACTATCCTGGTAAAATAAAGGATAAATACAAAAAAAAAAATAGACATAAAGTGATGTTTAGACTGTTTAGACGAACCCTTTGGATGCATAAAACATTCTCTTCTGTTAAAACATCTAAGACATGCATTTTAAGTTATGGTACTATGGTATTGGTATGTTTTGGTATGTTTTTGGACATTAATATCACTGTATTCTTAGGGATGCACGATATTGGATTTTTGCCGATATCTGATATGCCGATATTTTTCAACAATTTGGCCGATAGCCGATGCAGATACCTTTATATTTCCTTTTGTTTGGAAACAACACCAAGTCTTTATTTATTTTTTTTAATCCACAAGAGGTCTTGTAGAATGGAAACTCAAATCTAAAACAGATACCTTTAACATTATGAAAGCTATTAGGGATGCACGATATTGGATTTTTGCCGATATCCAAAATGCCAATATTTTTCAACTAATTTTTGCCGATAGCCGATGCCAATACCGATATATTTCCTTTTGTTTGGAAACAACGTCAAGTCTCTCCTGTACAGAGATTATAAACAAATTATTTTTAATTTTGGTTAGTTTTTAACAAAAAACTACTTTTGAGAATTAAATAAACAATGAAGTTGTTTTATATTGAGAGTACTTTTTATAATGAGCTTTGAAAATAACTATAAAGCAATCCTTAACATTTTATTTAAATATTTAACATTTGTAGATGGTCTAAAGCAGGGGTGGGCAAACTTGGCCCTTCCAGGTCACTTTCCTTCAGAGTTTAGCTCCAACTCTAATCAAACACACCTGAACCAGCTAATCATTGTCTTCAAGACTACTAGAAAGCTACAGGCAGGTGAGTTTTATCAGGGTTGGATCAAATCTCTGCAGGAAAGTGGCCTGGAAGTTTGGCCAAGTTTGCCCATCACTGGTCTAAAGCAAAAGAGTTGTACAAATTCTGAAAATCTTTTTGAGCTCCTTGTATTTAAGTTTTCATAATCCATTTGAAAAAAAAAAAACATATTACACATTAATGAATAAATCTGTGTGTGTGTATATATATATATAAATTATTTAATTTACAAGTTTCTTGTTTGTGATTTTTATTCATGTAAGCCAGTGATCCTCAAATCTGGCTCGCAAGATCCACTTTCCTGCAGAGCTTAGCTCTAACCCTAATCAAACACACCTGAGTATGCTAATCAATGTCTTCAGGATCATTAGAAAATCACAGGTAGGTTAGTTTGATTAGGGTTAGAGCTAAACTCTGCAGGAAAATGGATCTCGCCAGCCAGATTTGAGGATCACTGATGTAAGCTATACTTTCTGACCTTTAAATCAAACCATACTCGTGATTTTATGACATTACTGCTTTATTTAATCAGAAACACAATCTTAATTTTATTTGTGTATTTTACTTTCATTGTATTACAAGTAGGTCAAAAGTGCCCTCTAAGTAAATAAAAGGCCTTACCGGACGGGCATTAGGACCCGGGGGAGGCTGTTGCTGCTACTGCTGCAAGCGCTAGTAACTGTTGACTCTATAGCACGATGATCTTATCGCTATCACACCCTGAGCGCATGTGAGTTATTCCTCTTATCGGCAAGGCATATTGGCATAATTTTTCATATTGGGCCGATGTCGATATTTGCATTTTAAGCCATTATCGGCCGATTTCGATAATGTTCTGATAATATCGTGCATCTCCAGTAGTATTCTCTGAAGTAGCCTACCATAAAATGACCTCAACCCATCCCACACCAGAGCTAAAAAGAATAATGCCGAATCTGGCTGAATTTGTTCGACATTTAGTGGATAATAATAAGACTCAATAAGGGCTGTCAAGCCCAAAAAAGTTTGACAATGTGCAGCTCTGCAATTTTTTTGGTGACTGTGCACTCCTTCACTACTCTGCCTTTGTTAAATTCAGGGAGACCCCATAAATACACTGGCTATCTGTTAAAGTCAAAGACTGTAAGCTTGCAGAAAGGCTTTGCTCATCTGTCTTGCTAATGTGCAAGTGGATGCAACGACCTCAACCCCTCCCGCACCTGAGTTAGAAAGAATAATGCCATGCCCCTTTGGTGAATTTTATTTTCAACAGCACACCTGCCTGGCTGACGGCCCCCAGAGATGAGATTGTGGTTTAATGGCACAGTATTTCTTCTGTCCTGCAACCAATTAGAGCAGAGCAGTGGCTGGCATTGTGCTGACGTTAACACTGTTATGGGACGGTGAGGCCCAGTTTCTCTTTGTTGTAAACTGGAGGACGCTTCTGTCATGACATTGGGAGTCCAGCATTCTGTAATGTGCTGAGCAAAGCAGAGATATTCAGGTTAGACTATGAATATGAGATGAAGTGTGTAATTTCTGCACAACTAGCATCACCAAACAAAATAGCAAGGATTGTTTTTAAACAGGTTTCCTGAATACTCCCCCCAACTTCTATTGGTAGGACAAACAGATGCACCCCAAAGTGTTGCCATTGATTAGATCTGTTGGGATGTAAGGAAAGCCATAAAGCCATGCTTCTTTGTCTTGTTTTGGGATTTCATAAAAGTTTTTTTTTTTACAGAAATGAATACTTTTATTCAGCAATTATGTATTAAATTGATCAAAGGTGACAGTAAAAACTTCCACAAAATTACAAAGAATACTAGTAAAGTTTTAAGCAGCACAACTGATTTCAACATTGATAACATTGATAAAGAAATGTTTGTTGAGCACCAAATCAGAATATTAGAATGATTTCTGAAGGATCATGTGACACTGAAGACTGGAGTAATGGCTGCTGAAATTTAACTTTGCCATCAAAGGAATAAATTACATTTGAAAAAATATTAAAATAGAGAAGTTATTTAAATTTTTATAATATTTCAAAGTATTAATGTTTTTACTGTATTTTTCAACAAAAATTCAGCCTTTGGGCGTAAGAGCCTTTTTTTTTTTCAAAAACATTACAATTCTTACTAACTCCAAACTTTTGAACAGTAATGTATGTGTGTGCATTATAGATTAGCATCATTTTTATTTTGATAAGTGTCTCACTCAACCTACATTGTGTCTGTCAAAAACAACTTCCAAATAAGTTTGTGACATTTGAGAAGGAAGCTGTAACTTTGTGTCTATTGAGATTCTGAACCTGGTCAATTTCATTGCCAGCTAATCGGATGGTTAAATGGTTTACGATATATATATATATATCTTTTTTTTTTTTTTTTTTTTTTTTTTCTTGTGAAAAAATTCAGTGTAGATCAAGTGAAAATGAATTTTGACAGCACAGTTTTTTTTTTTTCAGAGGAAAATCAGGCTTATTTATAGTTCTCTGCATATTAAGATGGAATATGAGGAGTACTTTAACATCAAAAAATGACACACTTCAGCTTTCAAGCAGCTGTAGTTTTCTCATGAAAAAGATGATTCATGAACATCATCAGAAAGACCTGGAAGACCTGATTTGTTGTCTTGCAGTGATACATGAGAAACAAGATCAAAATTGGAATGATTCATTGATCTCTACATTGCTGGAAAGGAAACATAACACTCGTAAGCTAATTTGGCGCCATCCCACCCTAGAAGGGCCTAACTTGCTTTTTCTAAAGAGCACAGACATAAAAAAGATGAGACAGGATGGAGGTCTGAACAGATGGGAAAGGATATAGACTGACAAAGAATGACAAGCTAAACATGAAGATCTGTGAATGGAAATGGAGGTGAGGAAGCATGAATCATGTCGCTCAGGGACACATTCTTTATACATGTTTATACATTGTTAGACCTGCAGTTCATTCAGTATATATCCAGTTCCCTATCTGTCGGTCACTACGAGTTATGTCGTGACGACATTATGGGGGTTCGCCTGGGAGCACCAATCATCTCTGACTTTAAGAGAAAACGCCAATGAAATTTGGCTAGTAGATTTTGCATACCTGAGCCACTCCCCGTGCATACGGGTATAAATAGGCGACAGGTGCATCCACTATTCAGATTTTTGCTTCAGAGCCGAGTGGATGAAGAGTGCTATTCTCCACAAAGCCTTTCTTCTCTTGACTGGTAGCTGTTCTGGGTTGGAGTTACGGTGCGAACAGCGGTGTCCATGTCATCAGCGATTCCCCTGGGCACTTCAATCTAAAAGAGCAGATTCCTAAACACGGATAGTTCGCGTCTTTTTAAAGATGCCGTTCTGTCCGTGTCCTCTTGGTTGCGGTCGTTACCTGTCTTCTGATGACGGACACGATCGTTGTCTTCAGTGTCTGGGCATCCAACACGCTGAAGCGGCGTTCGTGGATGACTCATGCGTTCATTGCGAGCGTATGAGCATCGCCTCGCTGCGATCTCGCCTCTCTTTGATAAAAGGAGGGGCACCCTCTGTCGTCACCCGTCCCGGTCTCTCTGGCTCGAGCAGAGGACCGCCTGCTGGAGTTCTGGGAGATCTGAGGGTTACAATAAGAGCTTCTCCGCCGGGCACCACCCCACGGACCTCTTATTCCTCACGCAGCGAGAGTGCTGTTCGGTTCCCGGGTGATTCTGCTGGCCCGTCTCGTGCGGCTACCAGCATTTCACTCAGTGCACCCACCGGAAGATCAGATGTCGATAGCAGCATCGGGGGATGGGCTATCGTCCTCTGAGGATGAAGATTCAGCGGGGCTGCCCCCCTCAGGTGTTGTCGCCACTGCCGAATCGGACCCAGAGTTGATGGCCATGCTTGCCCGGGCAGCCGTGAGTATCAGGCTGGAGTTCAACAGACCGCCCAGTCCCGAGCCCTCGCAGCTGAATGATTGGTTTCTCGGAGCGGGACGTGGCTCACAACCACACTCTGCTCCGGTGCCTTTTTTCCCGGAAGTGCATGAGGAGCTGACGAAGTCGTGGATGGCCCCTTTTACAGCCAGAAGCCGTTTGTCTCCATCCTCCATCCTCACTACTCTCGATGGTGGGGCGGCCAGGGGATACGCTGACATTCCCCAGGTGGAGAGAGCGGTTGCGGTGCACCTATGCCTGCAAAACGCCGCCACTTGGAGGAATCGTCCGCGTCTCCCGTCCAAAGCCTGTAAGCTGACAGCTGCTCTCGCGGCCAAGGCTTACAGTGCAGCGGGCCAGGCTGCCTCTGCCTTGCATGCTATGGCCATCCTGCAAGTTCACCAGGCCAAGGCACTCAAACAAATGCACGAGGGTAATTCCGACCCGAGGTTGATGCAGGAGCTGCGTTCGGCGACGAAAGCCACGGCGCGGTCCCTCGGGAAGGCGATGTCCACTATGGTGGTACAAGAGCGCCATCTCTTGCTCAACCTGGCAGAGATGAGAGATGTCGACAAAGTACGCTTTCTCGACGCTCCTGTCTCCCAGGCTGGGCTGTTCGGCGACACTGTCGAGGACTTTGCCCAGCAGTTTTCGGGCAGTACAGAAGCAGACCGAGGCCATCCAGCACATCCTGCTCCGGCGTGAGGCACCAGCCACCGCTCCGCCACGGGCCAAGCCTCAGCCTGCTCGTCGCCATGGGCGCCCTCCTGCGTCCTCCAGAGCCCCGTGCTGAAACAACATCAGGGCCAGCGCGTCGAGCCTCTCGCAGGAGTGCGGCGCCCCCCGTGTCCCAGCCGGCCACTAAGTCATCCAGGAAGTCGATGAAGCGGCCCTGACACGGGCAAACCGGAGATGTGGGGAGCTGCTCTTTCTCAGGAGACGGCGGAGACAGCGCCGTTCCTTCCCCTGGAGGAGGGCCGGGTGGAGAATCTTCAGTTTATGTTTGTTTCTGTTCCCACATTCTCAAAGAAAGAGCAATTTCCTTTTCCTCCGGGTTCTCAGGCCCGTGGACTGACAGTGAGCGATGCGCCACTTTCTCACTCTCACCCACGAGGCCCTCCTTTGGACGGATGCCTCCAGTACGGGCTGGGGAGCTACATGCAACGGGCAGGCAGCTTCGGGGCTCTACACGATTGGAGTAGTGCTTTCTTTCCTGCAAGAAAGGTTGGAGCGTAGGCGGTCACCCTCCACCTTGAAGGTGTATGTGGCTGCCATCGCAGCACATCATGATGCAGTGGATGGCCGGTCCCTGGGAAAGCACGATCTCATCGTCAGGTTCCTGAGGGGTGCCAGAAGGTTAAATTCTCCTAGGCCACCCCTGGTGCCCTCCTGGGACCTCTCTATCGTCCTGGCGGGACTTCAGAGGGGTCCCTTTGAGCTGCAGGATTCAGTTGAGCTTAAGTTCCTGTCTGCTAAAACAGCGCTCCTGACCACACTCACTTCCATCAAGAGGGTCGGGGACCTCCAAGCATTTTCGGTGAGCGAAGAGTGCCTTGTGTTCAGGCCGGCCTACTCTCACGTGGTCCTGAGACCCCGGCTTGGATACGTGCCCAAGTTTCCCACCACTCCCTTCCGAGATCAGGTGGTGAACCTGCAAGCACTGCCCTCGGAGGAGGCAGATCCAGCCCTTGCATTGCTGTGTCCCGTAAGAGCACTGCACATATACGTGGACTGCACCCAGAGCTTTAGAAGCTCTGAGCAGCTCTTGGAAGGCTGTCTCCAAGCAGAGGTTGGCCCACTGGATAGTGGATGCCATCGCCTTGGCGTACCAATCCCAAGTGGCTCACTCCACAAGAAGTGTTGCCTCCTCCTATGCGCTGGCGCAGGGCGCCTCTCTGGCAGACATCTGTAGAGCTGCGGGCTGGACGACACTGAACACCTTCGCGAGATTCTACAGTCTCCGCGTTGAGCCAGTTTCTTCCCATGTGTTGGGTAACAGGTAATCGGTGGGAAGAGCTGGCCGGTGTCACGCTTGCTGCGCCATTCCCCCTCACCCAGGGATGTGAGCGCCTTTTTCCTCCTCTAGTAAGTTCCCTGGACGGCGAACCCTGGTTGAGTATCCTCCAGTACCCCCGGCAGTCAGACTGGGCAGAGCAGTCTGATGCCAGGCCCAGTATCGGTGTTAGCTTGCCCGGGTCTCCGGTCAGCCCCTGTACTGGGCTAGGTGTCCATATGGCTTGATTCCCTGTGGGCAATCCCATATGTGTTTTCTTCCACGGTAAGATTTCCCTCTCGGTAAACCCATGTCTTCCCTTTGACAGAGTGTTCTGTCAGTCTCTGCTGGCAGCTGCTCCATCCCTACTCTCAGGTAGGACCTGCCCCAGAGACCCATTCTATATGTAGTACTGCCCCAGGCCTGGGCCAGTCCATGTGAGAATCTCCACATGTTACCTCCCTACGGGTAGGGTGTGGCCTCCGTAGCGCCCTTCTCCGGAAGGCTCGCTTCCCCATTGTTACTGCCAAAGCTGTAAACAACAAATAGGAAAGACTTGAAGCAAATCTTTAATTGAAGGTTGAAATCCCTTCTGTTAAAAATTTATGTGGGGAAAGGAACAGCGGCTTGGCTATCTCCAGCAGCGATATACTCACCTGTGGTCCCCGCGGGTACCAAGGTCAGCGAATTTGAGCTGGGGCAGTCGGAAGGTTACGATCTTTGCGTAGCGTTTGTCTGTCCCGTGGTTGCTTGCCAACATTAGCTACGCCATAGGGTTGTGACGGGGTACAGGTTGTGGCGCTTTCCAGGGCCCCATAATGTCGTCACGACATAACTCGTAGTGACCGACAGATAGGGAACGTCTCGGTTACGTACGTAACCCTCGTTCCCTGATGGAGGGAACGGAGACGTTATGTCCCCTTGCCACACCCTCGAACCATCGCTGGCGGCCAGGGATAAGTTCTCGGCTCCTCAGCGTAAAACCTGAAGAGTGGATGCACCTTTCGCCTATTTATACCCGTATGCACGGGGAGTGGCTCAGGTATGCAAAATCCACTAGTCAGAGATGATTGGGGCTCCCAGGCGAACCCCCATAATGTCGTCACAACATAACGTCTCCATTCCCTCCATCAGGGAACGAGGGTTACGTACGTAACCGAGACGTTTCATTTTCACTAAAGCTTGATTTGTGATTTAAATGCCTCTCACAACACTTTCACTAGTTCCTTTCATTGTTGGAACTGCATTGAAAATATAGCGGTTTTATGAATAAAAAAAGCACATTTAATGCTTTCTGAAATCAGTTGCTTGGGATTTATTGTAAAAAAAATAGAGAAAAAATCAAGTATTAACAGCTTACAAAAATCACTGGAGAAAGCACCAACCCTCTGCAAAATATAATAAGATATAAAATATTTTTTTAAATCTGACTAGGAAGCAACCACCTAGCAACCATCCACAATGCCCTAGCAATCATTCGCCCTGAGCTGTAGGTTATGATGGTGGTGATTTTGCACGGTAAAGCACCACTCACATTTTCCTCATAAAATGTAAAAACGTATGCTGAATGTAACTGATAGAGGTTTCCCTAACCGCTAGAAATGATTACACTGCAAAATCCCATTTCTAATAACAGAATCCCTTCCGAGTTATTTAAGTGTTGTCAGCAGCAAGAAAACATCTGTGTAAGCTGTTCCTGATCAGAACAGACACATGGCAGTGCCAGCCAACATCAGTCGTCAAATCCAGAGACTGGATTACTAGTAGCTCGGAAGCTTTTGGCTGTCTGTTCCTCCAAACAGTACACACACACACACACACACACACACTTTCTTTTAATATTTAGAGGTGAGACACAGAAACTAACGTTTGACTCTGAGGGTTCATTGAACAATGATGTGATCAATGAAAATGCCAAGATTTTGTACACAGGTTTTTCATAAATACTTAATGACAGATTGTTTGATATTTGGCATATTAGATCATCTTTGTATACTGAATTATGAAATGTTGATTAAATCTTTGTTCAAATGTACAGTAAGCATATTTAAACACATATGTGGCTTATAATTCAATGCTTTCATTTATTTTTCACATGCATTTGTCTTTAAATTCAATTTTAAGATTCAGATTCTTCAGTTAAGGATTTCACTTTTTGATTGCAATTTGTATATTATACAAGGATGTTTATATAGTAATAATAATTGTTTACAGACACTGAAAACATTAACGTAAAATGTGGTAATCTGAAATATTTTAAGACAAACATAATATTTTACATTATTAAATGAAAATACATTACGTTAATTTACATTTACGTAAATACATTTTTCAATTAAAAATGACCGGTTTTCCTTTATGGCAACAATTGCAGGTTACCACTTTTACAGTGTAGGGGAAGTGAAATTTTGCTAGTTTCCGTCTCTATATGTAAAAACAAAGGCTTTTTAAATATAATGGTCAGATTACATTTAGAAAGAATATAAATACTAAGTTTTCATTTAGCAGATGATATTCTTAGTGATTTACGGTAGTGACAGTCCTCCTGGCCAACCTAAGGTTATGTGTGTGCACACACACACACACACACACACACACACATTGATTTTCTGACATGTTGGGGACTTTTAATTGACTAATTATATTTTTTGTCTCCTAACTTAAACTTAACACATGCCCTTAACCCTAACCTTTACACAAACCTTTCTGCATTTTAGATTTCATTAAGATGTTTATTATGTTTAATTAAGCTGTTTTCCTCATGGGAGCCATTGGCTGGAATTACCAAAGGTAATTTGAGGTTTTACTGTCCTTGTGGGGACATTTGATCCCCATAAGCAAAACTGACCTACAAACACACAAATATCCAATTAAATGTTTACTGACAAAACAAGTTGTGTTTAAAAGAATATGAATCTTATTGTATCATTTTTGACCTACATACACATTTTAACATTTTGCCATTAATATTGCATAGATATGCAATTTTCATTCATATCCTTGATGTAAAGTGAGAGCTATCAGGTCTGTTCAAGAAATTTATGTAATTTACACCATCAAGAGTAACAAGACACTGATCCAAGCATCTAAGCATGAACAGCGTGATCATCCTGGCCACTCCCTAATTCTATAGCTTCACACCTTTGCGAACCAGCAAAAAATTGGTCTCGTGGGACATAGTTTACACGAAATGTTCTGACCTCGGGTCGCACATATGCGGGAAGCTGTCCTATCCAGAAGTGCTCTTTTCCTTGGAGACCAAAGCAGATTCGTCCTAAGACAATCCCAGTGACGCACCACAAAGGAGCAGCCTCCCAAAAGCCAGAAGAGAAAGTCAGGACACCCATTAATTGGAGACCTTAAACAACAGACTGTGCAGGGCATTCACAAAGTCCCAAAATACATTCTGAAGGGTTCTGATCACCATAAACAGGTCATGCATATGTAGGATGTCGGCTCATTACCAGCTTTCCGCCCAGTCATTATATTCTCATTAAACAGTCAACAACAAATCATACGATGATGATCGGGTCACCCTGCAGAAATAAGTGGTCCCTTTTGACTTACACTGATACATTTAGACAGGAAGTGTGTGGCTTTCATAGCTATATATAGTATTTATTTAAGGGGTCAATTACAGGTTTTCTGTAATGTATATTCTCAGTTACCATCAATGCAATGCAATCTCCCTTTACCTTTCTCTCTTCCTCGCCATGCCGCCATTTTTGCATGCTGAGGCATGAACCAATTATTTCACATAAATAGATTGGTTCCCTTCCGCACATTGTTTATCTTTGTTTGTTGGTAAATTTGTTTGTGTCACCATAATTATTCCTCCATGTAATATTTGCAATGCTCTCATTTCATTTTTTGATATGATGGCACATGAAGCCGCTCTACAGTTATCAACAAGGGTAATTAAAAAAAAAGTAGTCTTATACCTCCATACACAAATCAAAACACAGAGATGAAGATACTAAATTACTTCATATTCACATCACCCCACAATTACTCTAAAATCCTACAGCCATAACGAGTCTCAAGGGCAACAGTGACGTCGCTAAAAGTTATACAGAGCCTCCTCTACAATGACGTCAAAAACTGACCCATGTAGGAAAGGATAAAGTTGGATGCCAACCAATTTATTTAGATCAGGGTTGGGCAACTTCGGCCTGCAGAGTTTAGCTCCAACCCTAATCAAACTCACCTGAACAAGCTAATCAATGTCTTCAAGATCACTAGAAAGCTATAGGCAGGTGTGTTTGATTAGTGGTCCAGGACCGAAGTTGATAATACGATAGCATGTAATGCATCATGTAATATTTTACTAGGGAACATAAAGGGAAATATTTGCAAAAATAAAATGGAAATGCTGTTATGATTTTTTGCAGAATGTATAATATAAAATTGTAATATATAAATTATAAGTCATTTAAATCATTAGTCATTTTTAAGCAAGTTTTTTTAAAAGGAATTATTCAATAAAAATTCTATAAATTTTTATTTTTGGAATTTTGTCCCATTTCTGAGTGGATTATCTTTTTTTTTTTCACTTAAAAAACAACAACTAATTTATACAAACTAACTCCATCAACAAATACATATATTTATTTTCAGATGAAACATCAAAATTAAGGAGAGCACTGCCTTTCAATAAATGTGCTGAAATTAGATTTGTTGGTCAAGAAGACAATTACTCCTATTTCACCCTAAACACTTTATGTCCATTTATTAATAGTAACCTACAGTTCTAAAGTATTCCGTGTCAAGTCTAAGTTGCTGATTACTTAAAACATACAGAAAGGCAAGGCAGAAAAAGAAAATTCTACTTCCAGTTAATAAGACTTTAATTGGCTTGCTGTATTCTTCTAAACTCCACCTTCAGATATTGAAGGTGCTTTAGTGCACCTGAAAGTGCACTGCAGGGGCTCTCTGAGTTTATAGCATTAGCATTTAACATGTCACAAAAGAAAAAAAGAAAATGAGGAAGAAAGCTTTTACACAAAACCTGACCTTTAAATTGTTCTTCCTTGGTTTTATGAGTGGCAATGGTGTCTGTGCTGCAGTAGTGTGTAGCTCATTATCAAGATTACTTGTGCTGTACAATAAAATATAGTACAAAGAGACTCATGGAATGGACAATGATTCCACATAACAAGGGTTCAGTGAGTCAGATACATGACGATGGCTTTAGGCAGCAAAGCCAGTTGAAAGAACACTTTACCGACCACAACCAGCATCAGTGCAAGGACATCTAGATGCCCGCTGATTGCAGGGAACTCTGTCTCTTCCTCCAGCAAGGAAACTCAATGTGAACTGGAATGTCTGATGGTCAGATCTTGGATGTGTTCAAATCTGAAATGCATTTATATATACACATATATAATATGGCTGTGTCCCAACCATTTTTTGTTTTACAGTGTTCAGTTGTACACTGAACACACCATCAGTAAGGCCAAAATACCTGTATTTATTGATACCAAACCACAAATGTGTTTCCTTAAACTCATAGGATGTCTTTTAGCATTGTCACATGAAGTAGAAAATAATTACAATGATTTGCATTTAAACAAGAAACAATAAATATTGTGAGTGAAAAACATTTGCCAAACCGCTTTCTCTCAAAGTGAAGCAGTTTAAGAAACATTTTTTACATTTCATTTCTAACAAAAAATAAGAAGGAGAATTGTATTGTGACTAAGGGTGTGCAAGATTTTCCATTATGCCAGTCAATAGCATCAAGTGACTGTCTTTATGAGTGAGTCATTGATTCATTAATTCAACCGATTTGTTAAAAAAAATGCTCATTTCATTTAGGGAAGATGCAAGGGACTCCCTTTGTCCGAATATGCCATCTTCCCTACTGTATAATACATGCAAAGTACACAAATGACTTCTACAAGATTCTGGAGTGCATCAGATAAACACTGTAATATCCCATGAGGCCAGGGGAGAGGAGTTGTGAGTGGCATTAAAGCACCACAACTGACATAAGTCAATGACAACATGGTGGATGTAGTGCTTCTGGATTTCATTCATACACACATTCATTTTGGAAGCAGCTATATCTATTGTGAGTGAGTCATTGAATCATTCACTCAACCAATTCGATAAAAACAGTGATTCATTCTGGAATAAAACACCACTACTGTTCTTGATTCATTTTGATTCATTTTGCTCCGGCAGTTGGGAATTTTGTGTCGAACATGTAAGTTATTTAGTGTTATCTTCTTGTTTATTGAATGCTTGATTAAGATAGAATATTATGTTGAAATCATTGCCAAGCCATTTTGTTCTTTTTGTTACCACTGTAGGCTTCAGAACAGTGACTTTCAACCACAGCTGGCTGGAGGCTAACTGTCGATAATCGCTGTTATGATAAAAAATAAAAATAAAAAACAAAAGAACAAAATGGCTGAACAATGATTTCAACATAATAATGAAATAAGCCTTTACTTAGATTGATCAGTGTCTAATGTAATCAGTGATACTTTTCAACCACCATCTCTGAAACTTTCCAGGTGTACTAATCTATATCTTTGCATAAATTGCTCAGAAATTATCCCAGATTAGCAAAAGAATGTATTCCATCTTTGTTCAGTCCCTGAAATGCTCTAATTAGATCAGCAGCCGAAAGTGCTTCCAGCACAGGGAGAAAATTAAAATCATTAAATGAGCGGGAGTCCGCTGCATATTTAGGGCATAATTCTATGTGCAGCATGACGTACTGCTGCAGCTGCAAATTGGCATAAATGACCACATTGAAGAACTGTTTATATTTATAAAACATGACATGCAATCTCTCACAGCACTTCACTTTAATACCCTTTGTTAGAGCCAGCTGTGACGGTAGAACAATGTGGATTGGCATGTTGAGGTCAGTGGTTTGTATTAGGAACGTAGTGGGTAATATAAATACATGAGAAGCACCTATGATAGTGTCAAGGCAGTTTTAACTCTTTTAGGAGATTGGAACCTCTGCTGATACATCTGTCATAAACATTTAATGGTGGCAGGCAGGTGTGACGTCTGGCTGTGAATCAGATCCAGGAACTTGAACTTGAGAAACGCCTTTAGAATGGTTTTCCACAGTCGTGGTGTGGTCATGCAAGATATATTTCTTATCTAATAGGGATCTTGAAATTTTTCATACTATGCAATACTTTTTGATGTCCCAACCATATACAGTAGATATAACTCAATGTTTAAATAAGAAAAACATATTTGTTTTCTTTTATCACAATATCACAAACAAGTAAATAAAAAAAATGTTTTTGAGAAATATTGTTTTGAGTTTTCATATGTCTTCAATTTTAAATTATAACTACAGTACACTGAAAAAATACTTTAAAACAATTTTCACTGAGAAATTGCTGGTAAATTTCACAAAAACAGCAAGCAAGACATTGAATTAAACATGAAAATGTTAAGTAGAAAATAGTATTTTCTTATAAAACATACTCCTATAATCTTTGTTTTACTTACAACTTAGATTTTTTTTTACAGTGTATTAGCATTTGATGCAATTTGATGAATTCTGTGAATTCATGTACCATTTCAAAATATCACAATTAAATCATGCATACGATAACACAATATCAGTCTGAAATGAGAAAACATCTTGGGTTACTCGTGTAACCAATGTTCTCTGAATAGGGAACGAGACGCTGCGTAGCTATGATGCAATGGGAACGCCCCTTGGGTGTGCCGATTGTCTGAAGCCCGTATGGAATCATGCCAATTAATTAGCTCATGGCGCAGGTGCCACCTCGACATCACTACATTACCCACTCTAATACTAGCGACCATGCCATCTGCTCCTCAGATTTCCTGCCGAAGACGTCCTGTCGACAACGCGAGGAGCTTGGCAGCGAATGCAGCATCTCGTTCCCTATTCAGAGAACATGGGTTACGCAAGTAACCCATGACATTCTCTTTCATAGGTTCACTCAATGCTGCATAGCTATGATGTACAGGGAACATTATAGCACACCCGCCAAGCTAAGTGCTGCCATGGTTAGACCAGGCTAACCTCAAATGGCTGGTTCAAGCAGAAAGAATCTGAGAACCTAACCCTAATTGGGAGGACTTGCGCCATTGGTTAGAGTAGTCCATATAGGGTGAAGCCTCTCGTCCTCAACAGAAGCAAGAGGAGGCCAGAAGGAGTGAAGTATGACCACCTGGGAGCGAAATGACGTGGACAAGACCTTGGGGACATAACCGGGTCTGGGCCATAGGAATACCTTAACAAGGCCTGGCGCAAACTCCATGCATGACTCGCTAACAGAGAGAGCCTGCAAATACCCTACATGTTTGATAGAATCCAACGCCAACAGGAACGTCACCTTAAGGGTCAGAATCCACTCAGGCACTGAATCCAAAGGCTCAAACAGCAACTCAAATAAACCCTCCAGGACGATAGACAGGTCCCAGAAAGGAACACTGACAGGGGGCTCTGGCTTCAAACGCCTAACCCCACGCATAAACAAAGAGACCAAACAATGTCTACCTAGGGGAACTTTGTCCACATACCTGCGAGCAGCGATAGCTGCAACATAATCTCTCAAGGTGGTAGCAGCCGCTCCAGCCGCAAACTTCTCCTGCAGAAACTCCATCAGCTCGCAGCTCTAGGCTGTTTATGTTCCACAAGAGAAACTCCCCCGTCCAGACACCAGAAGCCGGTCTGCCCTCAAAGAGCGCGACCCATCCAGTTAGGGAGGTGTCCGTCATAATCATTTGGCGACGGCAAACAGCACCCATCTTGAACCCCTGCTGAAAAAAAGAGGGTCCCGCCATTTCGAGAGGGCACGAAAGCAATTGCGTGACACTCTTAGTAGGTGGAGGGCCGGCCACGAGGGACGAACTCCTTTGAACTTCATCCACTACAGAAATGGCCTCATGTGAAGCAGCCCCAGGGGCAGCACATGTGAGGCCGCTGCCATGAGACCCAGGAGTCTGCAACATGTGCTCACCGAAACATGATGGCCTAGCTCAGGGGTAGGCAAGTTCGGTCCTAGAGAGCCGCAGTCCCAAACTCCATGCATGACTCGCTAACAGAGAGAGCCTGCAAATACCCTACATGTTTGATAGAATCCAACGCCAACAGGAACGTCACCTTAAGGGTCAGAATCCACTCAGGCACTGAATCCAAAGGCTCAAACAGCAACTCAAATAAACCCTCCAGGACGATAGACAGGTCCCAGAAAGGAACACTGACAGGGGGCTCTGGCTTCAAACGCCTAACCCCACGCATAAACAAAGAGACCAAACAATGTCTACCTAGGGGAACTTTGTCCACATACCTGCGAGCAGCGATAGCTGCAACATAATCTCTCAAGGTGGTAGCAGCCGCTCCAGCCGCAAACTTCTCCTGCAGAAACTCCATCAGCTCGCAGCTCTAGGCTGTTTATGTTCCACAAGAGAAACTCCCCCGTCCAGACACCAGAAGCCGGTCTGCCCTCAAAGAGCGCGACCCATCCAGTTAGGGAGGTGTCCGTCATAATCATTTGGCGACGGCAAACAGCACCCATCTTGAACCCCTGCTGAAAAAAAGAGGGTCCCGCCATTTCGAGAGGGCACGAAAGCAACAAATACCTATGGGATGACACCACTCTTACACCTAAGAGCAAGGCAAGTCAAATGATTATTTACTTATATCGTTGGATTCTGTGACAATGTTTCTTCACTTACATTTACATTTATTCATTTGGCAGACGCTTTTATCCAAAGTGACTTACAGTTGAGGAATGCAACAAGCAATGAATCATAAGATGGCAATAAACACAAAAAGTACCCGTTATACAAGGTTTCAGTCATTGTTCAAAATAGAACTGAAAAAGTGAAGGCAAAGAATTTTTTATTATTATTATTATTGGATAAGAGATGAGTTTTCAGTTGTTTCTTAAAGATTGTGAGGGATTCAGCTGTTCGGTATCACGTTTTGATGCCGGAAATCCGAGCAGGATCCAAACGGGCCTGCATCGAAACAGAATCGAGCTGTACCCCCAAGAAAATGGTCTGCTGAGAAGGTGTGAGAACGTTCTTCTGAGTGTTCAACCTGAGGTCAAGAGATCAAAGATGGAATGGGCCAAGATGAGCCAATCGTCCAGGTACTTGAGCACACGGATGCCTTGGAGCCTCAATGGGGCCAGAGCAGCATCCATGCACTTTGTGAACGTCCATGGAGTTAAAGCAAGACCAAGGTGAAGAACACTGTACTGGTACGCCTTTCCCCTAAAGGCAAACCTGAGGAACTTCCTGTGCCACTGAACAACCTGAATATAAAGCATCTTTCAGGTCTACAGTAATAAACCAATCCCTCACGTGAACCTGAGCCAAAATAGCCTTTAGCGTTAGCATTTTGAATTTTCTCTTTATAAAGAGAGAAATTCAGCCGGCACAGATCTAGAATAGGTCACAGACCTCCGTCCTTTTTTGGAACAAGGAAATAGTGACTGAAGAAGCCGCGATTCACATCCGAAGGAGGGACTTCCTCTTTCACACCCTTGAGGAGGAGTTAGGAGACCTCCTGCTGTGCAACAGAAGTCTCTAAGGCGCTGTTTATCATAGTAAGATGAACCCCATTGAAACAGGGGGTGTTGCGACGAAACTGAAGAATGTAGCCGAATTGGATTGTGTGGAGAATCCAGGGCGACACTCCTGGCAGACATCTCCATCCGTGTAGGTAGCATGATAGAGGCTGCATACGGGTGCAGTCCAGAGGATGTGTAGATGGGCATGGCATGAACTGCGGCAGATGAGGGCTTATGGTGTCCTCTCACGAGATGGGTCGGCCCACAAGAACTGGAGTAGGGGCATAGTCTGGTGTATGATTAGGGGTGGCCGGCATGGGGAGAAAGCCGCAAGAGTCTCCCATCGTGGGGGGGTCGGGGATGACAGACACGTTTGGACGGTCTGTCATACCCTCACGAAATGGGGGAAGCTCTCCTTTTCCTCACATGGAGATCACACAAAATACCGTTCCTCTCATTTGATTTCAACTCATGGATGTTAAACCACAGAAATTCTTGTCACACATCAGAAACAGATTACTGCTATCTTTCTAAATACTTCTTTTTAAACTAAATAAGTTAAATATATTAATTAAACCCATGCATTGTGCCTCCAAGATAATTTGGATATATGATGGTTTACAAATGAGTGAAAATTTTGTGACACAATTTGGAAATGTGGCACATCGTGCAGATGTTAATTTGCATATTGGCATAAAAAGGTGAGATTACTACTGAGTGTAATTAATTACTTGAGATATCCCCTTTTTGAGAAAGTGTTACAATGTAGCAATATTCAATTTATTTTTACTCCTCAAAGAATCTATTAGTTCAGCACCACTGATACCAGTTGATACCAGGCACTTGTGAAATTATTTACATCATAAGATGAGGTAATAGAAGCATTTCACTTATTTCCACAACTGATTTGCGACCCTGTCTCACAAATAATGAGTTCAACTCACCTGTAATTTGTGTAAACTGTTAGCTGTATTGACTGTAGTGTAAATGCAGTTCAATTGTGAAATTTCAATTAATTTTTCTAGCACACACACACACAATGTTTTTAATCAGAATCAGAATGAGCTTTATTGCCAGGTATGTTTACACATACGAGGAATTTGTTTTCGTGACAGAAGCTTCCACAGTGTAACAGAATGACCGTGACAGGACAAAAAAAAAACAGAATTAAAAAATAAATAAAAAATAGAACAAGTAAATAAGGAATAAAAATATACAAATCGACAGTTGTATGTACAGGTATAGTATGTGGAAATTGGAAAGATGGGCATGGCATTATGCCTGCTTTTATTCAGTGTGATTAAAAGTCACTTTAATAGCTCATAAAATGTTTAACATTGCATCAGACAGATACTTTTCTTATTCTATTAAGGGAGTATAGAACTTTTTTTTTTTTTTTTTACTTCAACTGTCAAGGTGATTTTTATGATTTCTGAAGGATCATGTGACACTGAAGATTAAGTAATGGTGTAAAGATTCAGTCCACTGAAGGCAAGTGTAGTGAAGAACCCAAGTGCAGTTTATTTACAGGTGATCCAAACATAATCCAAACAGACGAAGACTAGATACACAGACTTGACGAGGCATGAACAGACTTGACTAGAACAGACTAGACTAACCGACAGCGGGTTACAACGTCAATACACGACCAGGCACAATGGGAACATGATGGCTACTTATAGCAGACAAGAGGGTCACATGACATGAACAAACCAATGGGGAACAAGACACATGACTAAGACTACCAACCAAAACATGACACAATGAACAGAGGAACCAATAGCATGAAGACAAGAGGGGAAGGGAAGCATGACACTAACAGGGTGAACCAATTACAAAATAAAAGACATGAAAACATGAACATGAAACAAAACCCAAAACCCAAACCCGCCCGTGAAGCGGAACAGGCAGAGCAGGGAGCCATGGCAGAGCGGGGGGCCATGGCGGAGCAGGCAGATCAGGGAGCCATGGCGGAGCAGGCAGAGCAGGGCGGCTGGGTGATAACGGCAGAGCAGGAAGCCATGGCAGAGCAGAGACATGGACAGACCACTTGACTGTGACAGAGCAAGCAGAGAGTTCTTGAATGGCCTCCTTGGCCGTGAGAGGACAGACAGTGAGTTATTGAACGGCCTCCATAGCTGTGACAGGGCAGGCAATGAATTCATGGACAGCCTTCTTAGTCATGACAGGCTAGACAGTGAGTTCATGAACGGCCTCCTTGGCCGTGGCAGGACAGACAGTGAGTTCATGAATGGCCTCCATGGCCGTAGGAGAACAGGCAGCGAGTTCGTGAGCGACCTCAGTGGACGTGACAGGGTAGACCGTGAGCTCGTGAGCGGCCTCCATGGTCATGACAGGACAGACAGTGAGTTCATGAACGGCCTCCTTGGCCGTGGTAGGACAGACAGTGAGTTCATGAACGGCCTCCATGGCCGTTACAGGGCAGGCAGTGAGTTCGGAAGCGGACGCCACCACCTCAGGAGGTTCTGCAGCGGATGCCGCCACCTTTGGAGGTTCTGCAGACATGACATTATCAGGCTCTGGCTTGGCAGACAAGACGTTAGCAGGCTTTGGTGTAGCAGACGTGACGTGAGCAGACTCTGGTTCTGGTTTAGTGCCGTGTTCCTTCTCCACGACACCCACAGTGAAAGCAGATCCACTCAACTGCAGAGCAAAGTCTATATATTCAGCAAGGGACCAGTGAACTCTTCCCCCAGGAAGCTGGGAGCAAATGGGCTCATTCAGACCCATCCGAAAAAGGTCCTTTAACGCCACATCATTAAAGTCCACCCGGTTAGAAAGTTCACAAAAATCCTCCACCTAACCCTCTATGGCCCGGTTTTCTTGGCGAAGGTGAAAGACATGAAAACATGAACATGAAACAAAACCCAAAACCCAAACCCCACATTACAAATGGCTACTAAACATTTAGCTCTGACATCACAGAAATAAATTTACATTTAAAATATATAAAATAGACGTTATTTTAAATTGTCATTATATGTCTTCTTTTATTCAGCAAGGATGATTTAATTTCACCTTAAGTGACAGTAAAGACATTTATAATGTTACAAAAGTTTTCTATTTCAAATAAATGCTTTTATTTTGAACATTCTATTCATCAAAGAATCCTGGAAAAAAATCACAGTATCAGAGTTTCCACAAAATATAGCAGCACAAATGCTATAGCTTATAGCAAGAAATGTTCTGAGCACCAATTCAGCATATCAGAATGATTTCTGAAGGATCATGTGACACTGAAGATTAAAGTAATGGCTACTAAACATTTCGCTCTGACATCACAGAAATACCTTTACATTTAAAATATATAAAATAGACGTTATTTTAAATTGTCATAATTTAAAAAAATATATATATATATATTTTTGCAATTTTGCAAAAAATAAATCAATAAATGCAGTTTTGGTGTGCACAAGATTTGGAATCTTATTTTCTTAATTTTTATCTTTGGTATCAAAGATCAAAATAAAGGAAATAAAAATATTTTTCAAACAATCTTACCAACCCCAGACATGTGAACAGTAGTGTACATGCAGATTGTTTTTCCAGATAAAAATACAGGCAATATTTTCTATTACATTGATATCACAAAGGCAATAACAGTTACGTTTTTATTATATTACATTTATTTAAACTATTCGTGTTTTATATCTGGAGTCTGTGAGACCCCAGACTTAAGTAATATCATATTTTTTTTATGGAGAACAGTTGAAGTTTTTTTTAAATAAAATTTTTGTCTATACTCGCTTCTCATTAGAATAAGAAAAGTATTTTAGTATCTGTCCCCTTGTAAAGACTGTTTACATTTTTTATTAAAAAACACTTACACTTTATATCAGTCTAGTAAGATGTAGAAGTTTGTCTTCAGAAACAAGTGTTTTTGGTCTCCATTAATAGCATTATGTTCTCTGGAGAGATGTCTCTCAGGTCACGTACACACAATGGCACTAGACCACTAAGACACAATCACAGGGTAGAGTGAATGAATTGAGCACTTCTCGTTTTAAGAATGACCACATTGTGATTCAGAGAGAGAGATTACTTTTCTTATCTCTAATGGCAGAGCCATGCTAGATTAGACCGTCAGGGAATACATTTTATTGAAAAAAGATGGCTGGAAAGTTTTAAGGTGTAAATTTAAAAAGGTTTTTTAATAGAACAAGATTTTGCAAGGATGCACTATTTCATATTTATGAAATCTAATGCCGAAGTCACCACACCAGACTAGAATTTGAAATGTAGAGGTGCATGGTGTTTTATTTAAGGCTGACTGTTCAAACTGGCCAGATCAGATTTTTACTGTACAGCATGTGTGAGACTTTAGCAATGGATGCTTTGCCAATTGATTTTTTTTTTTATGAGGGTGGTCCATATCTGCATTCAAATTTGAATGTAAGTAGAATAGCAGTAGAATAGCAATACATTTTTAATTAGAATTAGTAATTTGCAATGTTTTATTACATTTTTAATTAATTTGTTAAAAACAACTTTGAATGTTGGCTTGACAAATCCTTCTTTGAAAGTTTTGGGGGGGAAAGTTTAAAAAGCCTGCAAGGCCTTAAGCCGGGCTCAGACTATAAGAGTTTTAAAATCGTAACCGATTATGAAATCTGGTTGTAGCACACACATAAGTAGAATCTTTGCAGATTTTTTTCCCTGAAAATTTAAACATGCACACCACACGCTACAAGATCTGAAAATTGTGGCCCATCACACACTACAAGATATTCTCAAGATTATCATGTCGAAGGGAGCGCCTCGCGTGATTTCATGCAGCAGATCGTCATTGATGTTTCAACAAATGTTTACATATGTTACCTAGCGTGCTTAGCAGCTTTCTACAGTCCTTACGGTTGTAGTACGCTTTCGACACATTATACAGACAGTTGTGTTATTGCAAAACTTCCACAAGCAGTACCCTCCATCTCCACTATCCAACGGGCCCGTACAGCAGCTTGTTTTGCGGTCGCGCATTGGCTACTGTGATAGTACTGATCTAATCATAGCCGTCATCTTCCCGATTTAAAATCCTAAATATCAAACATGTTTGATATGATTGGGGAGGCCCCGATTTGTGTGCGAGCAGATCGGGAAGTGCAAGATTCGATCTGTAAACACCTCACATTACCAAATAATCCGTGCCGACTATCGGAACCGACCGAGGTCCTCAACAACATTTTCTCTCCGAATCTCGGGAGGGGAAAATCTGGGATAAATCGCTTAAAACTCCTGTAATATGAGCCCGGCTTTGCAGACATAACAATGACAGAATGATTAAAAAAAAAAAAATAGATAAAACAATAGGAAAAAGAAATGCTTAGACAGATATTTTGCCATTGATTATGTTTTTATTAAGGCAGCCCATATCTACATTTGAATTTTGAATGTAAATAAGTAAATGAAGGAATAATTAGAATTTTATGCCTTGACAAATCTTTGGTTTGAAAAATAGTTTAAAACTTTACAGAAAGAACAATCAGTGGATGGATGGATAGATGGAGGGATGGATGGATGGATGGATGGAGAGATTTTAGCAATGGATGTTTAGTCATTGATTATGTTTTTATGAGGGCACACTGTATCTGTAAATTTAAATTTGTATGTAAATAAGTATAATTAAAATTGAATTTTAAATGTAATTTTTACTCTATTTCTATTTAGAATTGAGTTAGTATTTGTCATTTTTAAGTTAAAAAAAGCTAAATTTGTCAAGACAAACTTTGAATGAAGCCGACAGACTTTAGAAATGGATGTTTCGCTATTGATTATGATTTTATGAGGGCCCACCATGTAAATAAGCATAATTAAAATTAGTTGAATTTTAAATTGTTATTTTTTTATTAGAATTGAGTTCGTATTTGTCATTTACATTTTTTGTAAAAAAGCAAAACTGGTCTAGACAAACTTTGAATGTTGGCTTGACAAAGCCTTGTTCTGAAAACTTTTTGAGGTTTGAAACTTTATAAGAAAGTATAACAATATATAGAATGATAGACAGAACAATAGATGGATATATACTTTTGTCCATACTTTTGGCTTTGTTATTAATATATTTTAGAGGTTAATGTAAGTGTAATTTCTCTGGACATTGCATTCACTCAGAGCAAGTTAAGGCAAGCTGACTAGAGCTTGCCAATTCAATTTAACCCATTATATAACTTGGCCTTGGAGTAATATGATGCTGTCTTCCCTGTTCAGACTGGCCATACGTCTCTGTCTCTGTAGCACAGATAAAAGCAGTTGACGACAGTCGCCCTATCACTCGCATGACTGCGGTGGCCTCTTTGTGATATCGCACTTCATCACGCAGAGTAAAACTGAGGATGATGTGAGAAAGAATGTATTGATGTTCCATACAGCTGTTTTCATGTGTGGCTTCAGGCAGTGTTTCATTTTGCTTTCAGTGTAATCATGTCAATCGTATAGCATATAAATCATTGAGCCTTTAAGCACAGTAGGACGAATAATACTTGGAATATCTAAACATTCTGTCCTGACACAAGTCATTGTTGATTTCACTGTTGTAGGGGAAAGACTCTAGGGCTGCAGATAAGACCGTTGCCATGGTCCTGAAGGAGATACCCAATAAGGCGTCCTCAGAAGGCAAGCCCCTCCTCACGGTGACAAACAAGGTGGGCTACTACTGCAGCTACCGCCAGAGTGAAACAGCACATCCGTTCTCGCTGCATGGTGATGATAACTAATGGAAAAGCTTTGACCATCACATGTCTAACCTCCACCTTTTAGCCTAACAGAAATAAAAATCACAGTGTGTCTCTGCCATCACAAATTTCTAACAGCACAACAGCTAACACAGGCTTTTTTTATTTAATTCAGGGCAACTCTGTGGAGTAGAAAATTGAGTTTTTCACATCAGGCAAGGCTTGTCACAAGAAATAGAATGGGGACAATAGAAATGAGCATTTCAGATGAACACATGGGACACACGTGGATTTAAATCTTAGCTTTATGTTTAGTTATGGTGCAGGATTTGTTGCCACAATCACAAAATAGATCACATATTCAAGCTGTAAAAATAGGGAAAAACTTCAACACATGCTTTTAAATTGTAACATAAGCAGTTCAGTTTGATATATTTAACATTGCTTTACGTACATTTTATATAGCAATAGTAGCAGTTATCAGATTATTTATGAAGTTTATCACCAAGGTTATCAGCACAGTTATTTTAATATCATTGTGATTGAGATAATATTTTGAATTAGTTTTTATATTTTCTGTTTTAATTGTAATTTTCGTTAAAGGTTAAGTAATTTTGTTGTGTTTTTGTGATTTTTCCTATTTCTTGATGTTTATATTTTTCATTGTTTTTTCAAATTTAGTTTTAGTTATTTAGGTATTTATTCAAGTAATTCAAGATAAATGAAAATTAGAAATGCTGTCTTGGCAACTAGCTGAGCTGAAATATATGTGTGTGTGTGTGTGTGTGTGTGTGTGTGTGTGTGTTTAAGGAATACATTTAACAGCCTATATAATCATACTGATCTGTGAGTGAGGGGATATATATCCTCATTCAAGTTCTGTACATACTGTAAATAAGATAAGCAAAACAAGTAAACCATTCAGTAGTTCATGACTTTATTTTGAATTTCCATTCATTTTACACAACTATATATATTATTTAAGTCAACGTTTATTTTATTAAGTAACACAAATTGTTTTGTGGTTTTAGTTTTAGTTAACCCTGGGTATCAGTCAATATTTTATATTTATTTCAGTCTGTTTTTACATTTAGATTACCATCGGCATCATCAACACTCAATAAATCACAATCACAATAATCTAAAATTATTTTGCATTTTCATTTGTAATTTATCAGACAAATTAGCATGGAATTGTCAAATAAAGCAATTTAATACAGGATTTTAATAGTGTTGCATCTCTAATTTTACATGCATTAAACTGTTGATATGATATAATAGCTAAACAAATTTATTGGAACTTTTCTTGCAAAAACATTTCCTTGCTCTTTAGTGGTTGATATTTGTCTAGGAAATCCCAATGTCACAGCTTTATAGCTCATCTTGTCATTGCCTGTGTGGTCTGTGGCTCGTTCTGTGTTTTAATCTTTATAGTTGTGTTTATGTGTGTACGTGTAACACTATTATCTGTGTAGTTCATGTCTGTGTGCTGTATTGATGCAAGACAGATTCTGAACTCAGTAATAATTGCATTACATTAAGCTTTTGTAGCGCTCAACTGGTTTCCACTCTTCCTTCACCAGTCACTAAATGACACATGATTCAAATATGCCTTTGCAAAGCATGTAGTGGTTAGTTTTGTAATCAGTCAACAATCAATAGACCGGTGACCTGAAGCCAACTGCACTCTGCTGCTTTGTCCATAATAGCGTGAAGGTTAGTTCATTTTCAGATCAGGTGAGATCGAACATGGCATGTGAAGCACAGCATCATTCCTCTGTGTAAAGTCTTGTCAATACTGATGCTAGAGTGTTATCAGATCAATACTGTCCTATTTACCACAATGTGAAACCTGTAACTGTAGTCTTGTAAAACAAGTAAAGGCCCAAACAATAAGTTGATTTCACTGGTAAAGTTTATTTGGGTGTCATTCAGTTATATTAGGGTATTTATAGATATTAGGATATTTATAAAAAGCCTGAATAATGTTCTTTTGAGAAATTACCGCTTCTTAGTCTCTGTGTCCCTAAACAATTTAATACTGTGGATATTTAAACACCTGCTGTCACTTCAAGTAAATTGCAGAACTTAACGGATGAACTCTTTATCTGAAGAGAAAGATTTTATAATTAGCCAGGAATTCACTGCGTGAATGACATATAAGAAGCAGGTGTTTTAACTTAGTCATTGCTAGAACCAGGCGTTCTTATTTGTACTTCTGATTGTTTTTAAATATTATATTTGCTTGTGTTGTGTAAACACTTTTGGTTCAAATATCATATCAATTATGCAGTTAGGCTAATTGTACTGACCTCACACACAAGATAAAATAGTACAGGTCTTCAACATGGTATATGCCTCTGAAACTCATTTCTTCATACATAATGCAGTTGTGTATGTTCGTGCTGTTATTTATAACACTAATAATTGCCTCACATGAGCTTATACCTCCCTCAACCTCCCTCCCTAACTCTCCCCCTTAAGACTCCCGCTAGCTAAACTGGTTCCAGGTTCCCTTGACAACAATATCTTGGAGTTGCCACCAGGAGCTAAACCCACATGACACAATTAGTTGAAGTTTTCCATGGCATAATTCAGGATTTGCACTCTAGCTCAAACACAAAGACAAAAATGAGGAGGTACAAAATGCTTGCGTTGTGATAAAGCGTAGTTGAGAACAACTGAAGAAAATTCATTTTCATATAGATAAAGGAATTCCTGAGTTGTTCATCACCATTATTTTTTTCTTACATATCCAATCAGTAGGTTTACTCTGCTTTACAATTACTGTACAATTTGCCGTGTCTTGAAAGGGTAATCAGCATTCGCAGGGCTAGTTACTATAAATGCCTCTGAGTATCATGGGAAGATGGGACATCAGAAGCACAATGAATCTCAGAATAGTACATTATGCACTACAAGAATAATCAAATCCTAATTAAAGCCAAACTATGTGACCTTGATGTTCAAGTCTTGGCTGAATATAACGTGGCAATATTCATTGTTTGAGTTTATAGTGAGCCCCATGACTATATTTAACAATGTCAATGTATTATTTTTACTTAATAATGCTTTTATGTTGTATTTTCTGAGGGACAATTGTGAATGCGTGGTTTCCTTCAAATTATGAGGAACAGATTGCGGAGAAATGAACACTCATTTTCAATGGGAATATGGCTTTAAATAAAAGCAGAAATATTCAAATGTTCTCAATATTGTAAGAAGGTGAAAATTAAATAATAAAAACACCCAAGGAGATTTAGGGCGCCACCCGCAATGCAAATGTTTTTTGCTAGTTTCAGCTCGACGCAGTTGTCATTTTCACGTCCTGCGCCACGTTGTTTAAATAGCAAATGTATTTGCACCCATTTGTGCTGGTCTGAAAACAAGGTGTGTTCAGGAGCATTGCTGGTGCGTTGCTATTTTGAGGCAACTGAAATAGACTGCGCCATTGACCAACAAAAACCTGGTCTAAAGTCAATGGTGCAGTAGTTTTTTTGTTATTTAAAGAGCTCGTTAGTATAGGCGGGTCCACAGCGCGCGTACACTCTGCTTATTACACACACAGGGACGCACACCAGCACACAAACATGCCAAATATAAAAAATTTAAAGATTGCAATGTAAATTGCAATAATTGTATTATTATTGTGTAGGCTACATAAATATAAAAATGCCTACATGTCATAATGGATAGTCATTGCATGTATCAGAATTAGGCTACATTTTTGCTCGCGCACGAACACCTCCGTTTCATCTCTGGAGACGTGTTCTGTCTTTGCACTTGCAAATTCCGCCGTGTAAATAGCAAATCCGCCATGGCAAAAGCGCAACTGGCTCTTAAAGGGAATGGGAGATGAGACTCTGATTGGTTTATTGCACGTTAAGCCCAAAACACACCCATTACTCATTAATGGAATAGGGACAACCCTTTTAGACCATGCGCCAGGCGCACCGACCGTTTTTCCCATCGTTAAACTAGCAAAAGTGGATTCGGAGACGGCCTGAGTGCACCTGCGCCGTGCGCTTTAGACCATGCGCTTAGATCGTTAAAATAGGGCCCAAAGGCATCATTCTTCTATTGGCTATTATTATTTAGTGACTATTTCTGCGGATTATCATTACGACAGTAGGTGGCGACAAACCTTTATGAGCCACTGAATCATTCATTCAACCGATTCGTTCAAAACACTGATTCATTCAGGAACGAAACACCACTATCGGTGTTGTTCAGAGGTGTAGCTGTTTATTTTGCAATCATCTTTGACTTCGATTGAAATTACTTTTCTTGGCGGAGCAAAAACAGACCACAAGCAACTTGCAATACTGTGTGTAAAATGTAGAACTATAGTTATATTACTATATATAGCACTTGTGTGATATTTTTATTGGCAAATGTACCTGCACCTATGCTTACATGCAACCTACTATAATAATTAAAAATAAAAATACGTAAGAAAAAGCATTTTTAGATATGTCAGCAAGGTAAAAATGCCAATAATCACTTTCTCTGCTTTTCTCTGAATGCGATGACAGATGCTGTGCACATGCGCATAAGATTTGTTTGAAATGTATACAGGTGTGCACGATTATTTTAATCAGATTACAAAGTTTGTGGTACCTGTAAATATTGTACCTATAATCATATTGAATAAAATAAGTGTTTGAAAACATACATAAGGTGCCACCAGTAGCTAGTTTTTTTATAGCGTTAGCTTCACTTTTTTGTGTGTTCTTTTAAGTACACCAATGGTTCTAGACCCTGATCTGTCATCTGTTGTAAATTTTATGTAAATTACACGGATACTAGTTTTAGAGAATGGTTACTTTAACAATAATTAATTCTCTTACCTGCCCAACAAAAAGAAGCAACTTGGGCATCACTACTCAGGATTTTCTTCGTCATCAAATCTTTCCACCTTGTGTCTTCCATAGCGATGTTTACTCTCGTTTTTGTCTTTGTTGATCTTTCTGTCTTCTGGCTTCATACCTTTTTTTTTTTGCATCTACAGGTCGTACAATCAGTACAGTTAAACTGGTAAAACAGAATAATATTTAACATTAATTCGTTGTGAAAATTTCTCGCATCACCAAACTACACTACACTACTAACGTATCTACAGAGGCAGCAGCTAATGAGCGGAGCGCGAGGAGTCTCTAACGTTTAGTGGTCAGTGGTCACGTCATGGTGATCCGGACCGCAAGTAATTAAAACTATTTTTATAGAAAACTTTAAGTCTTCATCTCATGTGAATGTATTCAGATAACAGTTTATTTCCTAATGTGTAAAACTTTTTAAATTAGCACCAAACAGAATGCACCTTTGACAGAAGACACACCAAATGTGTTTGTTTCTCTCAGACAGAACAGCCAGATAAATTCTCTATCAACTAGCCTGCCACTGAAATAATCAGACTGAGTTAATAAAAAAGTGTTCTGCAACGTGACTGCAGTTATCTGCTCTAATTACAAGAATGAGTTTTGTCCCCTTAATAATTCCTATTAATGTCAGCAACCCATTTGTGCCTAAAGTGACAAACTGTTTTAAACTGAATACAGGGGAATCTAATTAAATAGCAGAGCCCAAAATATTTCCAAAATAATGGCCCTTGATCTGCTGGCATTCACAAGGGAGGAAGTTATGCTTTTATAATAAGACTTATATAGGGGCAAATTAAAAATGAGCCCCAAATCCAGCTCATCTATAGTAATAAAACATCCGGACGGAAGATGCTGTTACATCACCCAGCCTGACACTTCAAATGCTTGCTGATCAGCAGATCTGAGCTGTTAAATAAGACTATGTTTCTGCATATGTTTTTTTTTTCTTTTTCTTTTTTCTATCGAATGATAAAGAAAGATGCTACACAGCAAAATCCCCAGAGTTAAATCAACTCTGCTCAGAGTACATATTGTCCCAATCTACAGAGTGTTAAAGTAACACTGAAGCCAAGTTAAAGTTAACAGGATAATTAAGCAATTAATTAATTGATGAGTGAGCATTAGTAAAGAAAACCCACTGGTAACAATGTTGAAGATGAACAACTACTGCTCAGGCTTTTAGGCATGAAAACATATGACATAATCCTCAACAGTGGTAACTCTGCTTCAGTGTTACTTTAACACTCGGTAGATTGGGACAATATGTACTCTGAGCAGAGTTGATTTAACTCTGGGGATTTTGCTGTGCAGGCAAAGACAACAGTTGGAAGACAGAGTACCGTCATTTTCTTGACTTCCATCAAAACTGTGCAAGGTGTTGTAACAGCAGGAGTTCAGCTTGGGTAAGATCAGACATTCCAGCCAACGAAGGAATACATCTCCTCACTCACACCAGCAGAGCCAGAGTTGTCTGTGCAACCCAATTAAGACTGCTGGGTCAGCGTTCTGGCACAGACTCTCACAACAGGAATGTTCTCCCAAGCGCTCTGGCCAACATACACTGCTCGTGTTATTCATGAATATTCAGTATTTATTTCAAAGCTTCTGTCAAGCTACTGTATGAGGAGATCACAAACCTTTGTACAGTTTGAAGGTAGAATATACACCAGAAGAATGTCAAGCACAACTAGTTTTTGCTTAGAGAAGTATAATCCATTTTTTCATTATCGTTAATTTTTTTTTTTTTTTCTGGGTCCATCTCTAAATTAATTCCTGATGGACTTTTGTCTCTATGGTCTTATTTAAGCCCAGGACAAATTAAAAAGACATTCAAGGGGAAATACAGCAGCCCTCAATTAAGCTAGTCTTGATAAGTTTTTTAATCAATTTGCTTTATATGATAAGCATGCAACAATTCGTTAATTTAAGCAGCGTTGCTTGAAGTGTCTGTTGTTGTTAAGGCCATATGTAGGATATGTGAATGTGACATGAAATTACATGCGTGCTGTTTTACAACCAGAAACATTCTGATGACATAAGTATCTTAGCACTATTTGCATGAAACAAATGTCAGCAACATGCAAACCAGGGGTGTTTAGCCTTTCATCCATACTGGGTCACAGAGGGGATTCTCTTCTCACCCATGCAGGGGAATTTGTAAAAACAGCTTCAAAGCATTAAATTCAGGTGACTTTGAGAGCAGCATATTTATGTTTTCTTGAGTACAGCTGTGTAGAATAAATACAATTACGGGCAATTTCACATAACAATACAACAATTTCATATCTACAACCTAATTTTTAACTGTAAGCTAATACCGTTCAAAAGTCAGTAAAATTAATTATTTTATTCAGCAAGGCTGCATTTGATGAAAAGTGACAGTATTTATAATGCTAAAAAAGATTTCTGTTAAAAAATTATGCTATTTTGAACTTTCTGTTCATCAAAAAAATGTAAGCAGCACAACTATTTTCAAAAATGAGTTAGAAAATCAAATCAGCATTTCTGATTTCTGAAGGATCATGTGATACTGAAAACTAGAGTAATGACTGCTAAAAATACAGATTTGACAACAAAAAAATCTATTATATTTTAAAATATATTAAAATAGAAACAGTTATTTTAAATTCTAATAATATTTTAAAATAATACAGTTTTTACTGTATCTTTGACAATTTTACTGGCCCTAAACTTTCAAATGGTAGTGTCCTTTTGCATGCTAATTAGCAAACAGATGGAAACTAAATTAATATTTTCTGCTCATTAGCACATTCTGCTATATCTATCCCGCTACATTCGTTCACAGTGTGTTTAGCGACTTTTGACCTTCAAAGCACTTGATACAAACATCACATTTACCCCCAGCGTGTTGTTACTGGTGGATATGACCGTGAACTTACAACTTTTAAAAACACTGTTACCTTACAGACAGAAACCCAGGTTATCAAATTAGTACTGGGCAAAAGAATATATTCACATATATTCACATACATCAGTTCTACTAAATATAAATTCAAGTAGCTACTTATTCACACATTAGCAAGTGTTAGCTTGGTAGCTAGCTGCCTTCCAGTCGCATAAGCAAATCTGGTTTAAGAGAGAGAGAGAGAGAGAGCGAGAGAGAGAGAGAAAGAGAGAGAGAGAAGGGAGAAGGAGTCCAAGAGGGTGAAGATACAGTAAGAAATGTTTGCCTCAACTGGTGTGATCAGCCTTTGTGTCTTAAATGATGTGAACAATGAAGATTATCAAATCCAATTAATTGACTAGCCTGTTTCTCAGGTCACTATATAGTAATCTCCCTCTTTAGACATGAATTTATCAATAAAATTCTACTACAGCACAGAAACATTTAACTAGAAATCAATCCCGAAAGATTCTGATGCAAATCCTGTATAGACACAAATACGCTTGCCCTTATTTTAGTATGTGCAATATGTAGAAAGAAATTAATTAATTTAACAACACTGAGGACACAGATTAAACATCAGGGATCCACTTAATGTTGCAAATTTATGTCTCTCTTCTGACTAAAGGATTAAGTCTTCAAAAGAGAGGTAGTTATGGCTGAAAATGCAGATTTGCTGTAGCCATGCACTGACTGCCCAAAAAAGTGCTCTCCTCTGATGAGACTGTGGCATGGCTGAATGAACACTATGAGAACAACCAGATGATGATTGATGTGTTTTTTCCCATTCTGTTAGACACAGGGCCACCTCTATGCCAGTCTTTTAAGAGAACATACACACATTCTGTCACATAGAACACATAGTATACCGATGAGGGGCTTTATAAAGACAGCCTCACACCTTGTCATAATTACATTCATACACAATTACTATGTTCTCTGAAATGGAAAAACAAGCACGTCACATGCTATTTGTGATTACTGGTCTGCTTTCCTTCTGTTTAAGCGAGAATGGGAGGGAGAAACATCCTCAGGCTAGGGACGTTTGCAAGAGGGGGGCAACGTGAGAATTGTCGTCTCAATCCTGTAAATAGGCAGCAGCTGAAAAGGTGGTGACTACCAGCGTTACCAATCACATGCAGAGATGCTCGTGGCACAGTGGAGGCTGACTGCAACTAAAACAAGAGGAGAACAGGAAGGCCAAGTGCATTAATGTAGACCTCATCACACTCTTCTGCTTGATTTTTTCAGCTGGTGAGTGAGCAACAAGAGAGCCGTCCCTTGCTGAGCCCTTCCATTGATGATTTCCTCTGCGAGACCAAGTGTGATGGAGTTGCCCGCCCAGTAACCTCCAACACAGCAGGTACCACAGATAGTGACCTTCCCATACTTCCTCAACAATTCTGCTTCTCCACTGTACTATACTCCACTACACTGTACTATTACACTATAATTCAGAAGTTTTAGCATCTTTTCATGTACAATATAGTCAGATTTTAAGAAACAAAGCAAGTAGCTGTACTTGAATTGAATTTGTGCTTTTATACCACCATTCAAAAGTTTGGGGTCCGTAAGACTTTGTTTATTTAAAGGGGTCCTATTATGCTCTTTTACAAAGTCTTGATTTTGTTTTGGTGGTGTACTAGAAAGTTTTCTTCCCCATAGAAAACCGCGCTTAACGTGGCTTAATATAAGAAGCATTTATTCAAAAATATATATATAAATATATTTCAAATTATACATTTAAATTTTAAATTGTAATATTTCTCATTACAGTTTTTTTCTCTGTACTTTTAATCAAATAAATGAAGCCTTGATGAGCATAAGAAACTTAAAAAAAAGAGATACAATTTTTTTTTAAATCTTACCGATCCCAAAATATTGAACTGCAGTGTGTATGTGTGTAGCTAGCACTTTTAAGCACAACACAAATAAAATTCACTTTTTCAAAGGCTTTTATCATTTCACTTTATTTATCTACCATATTTAAAGGCATCATTCAGAATACAAAGTTCTTTACACTTTAGCGAACTAACATACAAAAATATGAAGTAGATGAACACAAACAAAATAAATAGACTAAGATTAGTAAACTCTTAAAATAATCTAAAAACAATAGTAATAAAATCCTCTTAGACCTCCTAGATCTCAACCACTGTGCATAGTGGCATGACTATAGTAACTTTCTCCGTTGTTTTGCTTAAACGTACAGTAGATGTGTTCAACACACATCTTCCAGCAATGCGCTCAACAGGGAGAAATGCTGCTGGGCATGTGTTCCCTGTCTGTTCCAGTCTGTTCCCTGCAAACTCCAAATTTCTACTGTCTTTCAATAAAAATGTCTGTCAGGATGGGGATGAAGCCAGGAGACTTGTGCAGTGATGTGTTTAAATTCATTACCTTTTGACATCACATTTACAACAAAAAAAATCTTGATAATAGCCGGCCGTGGTTCTGCTCTAGGGTCAAGGGTGGGTTCCTCAAAACTGTTAGTGTTTCCACACCACTTAGCATATACACATGCTGACCTTTCGGCTCTCGATCCATCTATGGAATAAGTTACATTAAGATATGTTACCCTTTTGCATGTCTTGGCAAAACAGTCAATCTCAGTTTTGCAATTTTCAGGGTACATCTGGTGATACATGATTAACATTGCATTTCTGTCAGTCTCATCCAAGATTGTCTGCTGGAATGGTGACAGAGGCACCACTGTACAGTTTTCTAACAAAAGTCGTTCTGCTGACACAAAAACATTGTGGTTCAAATAAAGCACATCAGCTGTGCCCTCACATGACAAAGTCCCAAACATTTGACCTCCTAAGATACTGGCAAATTCAGCACCATATTCAAACGTCCATGGCATACGAAGCTGCTGTCTCTGCTGAAACTGCCTCATTATCTGAACTTCAATTGCCCTATTGTTGCTATTAAAGTTCCCCAGTATTCCATTAAAACGCTCAAATGAAAAGCACCAAAATGAATAAACTGGTCCGTAGTCTAACATGCACTCTTTCAAATGAAGGTGTAAATGCATGTTGGGGGTGCAGTGCAATGGGCCAAAAAGTTCAACAAATTTTGAAAGAAACGCCTGCAGGTGTCCATCTGCTACTTCCAGCCTTTTGAAAGAAATGACTCTGGAGCAGAGAATGATACAAGCCTGCACAAAGTCAAACCACATGTCATAGTGTCTGCTGTTAATAAGCCCCTTCAGACAAAACAGGGAGTAAATGGTTGTCCAGTTTTTCCACTGATCTGCTGTAAATCCTGTAAAGCCTGATGAAATTCGTAAGGGAATTCTACCAACATCATGAGGTACTTTGATGTTTTCCACTCTAGTTTGAAGTTCTTCAAGCTTTTTTGCTGTTAAAATTCCTAATTCTGTCCATAGTCGGAATACATGTCTTGCTGTACCAAGAAGGTTGTGCATTGGATCTATGACAACAAATTGGATGGGATCATAATAACTCAAGCGGAAAAGTTCTGACCATCTAGCTCCGTAGTCATGTTCAATTCTTATTTGTTCTGCCTTTGTTTTTGCCCGCTTCGATAATCCAGCATAGTGTATGTGGTCCTTTGATATGCGTGATTCCCATGAAGACCGATCAAATCCAGAGTAGTCCATTTTTGCACCAAACTCTTTTTTGGAGAATGTCTTCAAACACTTGTGACATCCTGCAAGTTAAATGCAAAATGTCACACACATATTGAAACTTGAGCATTCAAAGATAAGTACAAACTACAATATTTGAAACAATCATCAATTTAAACAGTTTTTATACTGAGAAGCATATTTCATTTACCTCTGTATGCTCCATGGCCCACAAAGCCTCCACATTTTCGACTTGCTGGGATATCAGATGCCAGACACAGCAGAGCTGCTCTGTAAACCTGATATCCTAAAAAAGAGCTATCTTCCAAAATTATGCCACTCCAGAGTTCTTCGAGCTCATCAACCAGTGGGTCTAAGAATGCATTCATGGTTAGTGATGGCTCTTTTGGGCCAGGTATTAGTCCAACAAGAATCATATTTTCTTCCTTAAAACAGTCTTCACGAGGTAAATTCAAAATGACCAAGTAGATGGCTCCAACTGAATAAGGTGCATTTTTGAAAGGTTGGAACCAGTCCACATTGAGCATCATTGCCAGATTATTTGGGGCTGATAAGAATGGCTCTCCATTCACATAATGGTAATCCTTCCATACTTGTCCATCATAAACATCTCCGAACACACACTCTGGCATTTTTCGCAGTCGCCATTCTTCACACTTTTGCAGAAATCCAGGTCTTTTAACAAGAACTTCCAAAGACTGCCTAACGCTGCTGTAACAGTAGGGCCGTATTGGATATACAAACTCTTTCCCAGTGGAAGATTTTAGCTTTCTTAGCAAGGCAGAACCACATTTCTTCTTTTGAGCAGATCTTTTCTGTGGGTGTTTGGAGAATGGGATGTAACTACAAGACTTACATACCTTTGTACCATCCTGTTTGACCTCATAGGTTTCAGATAGCGTGTATATTACCATACATTTTGGACAAACCACATATTGTGCAAAATTATCACGAACAATACCTGTCCATTTCCTCAAAGAGGATAAAGTCTTCGGAATATTGCTTGCGAAAGCAGTGAGGAAATCAACACACAGAACATTTCCTACCGTCCACATGAACTGCCTCATGCACAGAAGTAGTGTTGTGATGGCATTGTCAGAAATCTTGAAAGATGCTTGCCATGACAAAATCATCATGGCCAAAAGTTTCATCAGTAAGTCTTCTGGTTTTTCTGAAGACTGATCACTTCCATGCTCCTCTCCATCTTGCATGTTTAGATAGGCTTCACTCTGCTCCTCCGCAAGAATTTCCACTTCTTCACCCTCTTCAGCCACAAACTCATCCTATGCAAATATAAAACGCACATTTACTAGACCATAATCTCTACTGAGAGAAAACAAAAAAAATCTCTTAAAAATCCCTTTTGTCTGTATAAACATTTTAGAAATTTCATCCAGGAGCATTTTTAATACTATTCTTTTGTTGGTGCTTACCAGAAAGGTATTGGTTTCTTCATCTGAATCACTGGACTCAAGGAACAGCTGAATACTTTCGTCATCATCATCTATAAAACATATAACAATACAATATATTAGGGTAACAAAAAACTAACCTAAAATACACATTAATAATAAACTGGCGTATAAATTGTGCTGCTTACCATTATGTGAACTGTTGCATTCTTGAAGTTCTTCTAAAACATCTTCAAGAGCCTGTACAGGCTCTCATACTAGGTTGTTCGAAAAACATTATTTTTCACATATTTTACATTATTACAACACCTCTCCCCAGTCTGGCATGAACGGCTCGAATAGTTCCTGTATCAAATGAAGGCCCGCCTTCTGAAATACGAAATGTGCTGTGATTGGTTAGCTGGGCCAGTGTGTGTTGTGATTGGCTCCACTCGGCGCCTGGTCGGGAAATGTCATGCCCCTTACCATAGCCGCCTGCGAGCTTCAGTTTGAGCGCGATTTAAACCCGGATGATTGTAACCACTCTAAGCTCGTCTCCGACATAGTGATAACACTCGTTGCCTTCTCTAGTGCAGCTCGACCAGGTCTCGTCCCATTCGTTGATATTTGTGATATCACAAATCCCAGGAAAATATGCGTTGTAGTCCAAACGAGTCGTTTGTTGTAGTTTTTGAAAAGTGATTTCTGTTAAATAAAATATCTCCTTTTGAAGTGGACTTTGAGCTTTGTAACTTTGCAGATCTTTTTTATGCTCAAACAGCAACATTACAGACTAACTAAAGTTGAAAAAGTGAAAAAGCATAATAGCACCCCTTTAAATTAATACTTCAGCAAGTATGAATTGAATTTATCAAAAGTGATAGTAAAGAATTTGACATTACCAAAAAATGTAATACAGTAAATGCTGTATTTTTTAATAAGTGCTGTTCTGTTCTTTCTGTTCATCAAAGAATCCTGAAATAAATGTGGTTTCCACAGAAAAAATATTAAGCAGCACCACTATTTTCAACTGTGTTAATAATAAGAAGCTTCTCTTGAGCACTGAAATAGAATGTTAGAATGATTTCTGAAGACTGGAGAAATGGCTGCGGAAAATTCAGCTTTGACATCACACAAATAAAATCGATTTTAAAGTGTTTTTAAATAGAAAACAGTTGTTTTCATTTGTAATAATATTTCACAATATTACTGTTTTACTGTATTTTTGATCAAATAAATATTTGGGTGAGCATAAGAGACTTCTTTCAAAAACACTTTGGATATCTTACCAACCCAAACCTTTGAATGATAGTGTAGTCTGCATTATATATGTCTTCACCACTGGTTAGCAGAGCAGACAGACACATTACTAAATGAGGAAGTATGTGGCCTCTTACTGCATGACAGCTGTAATGAAATGACATGAAATTCACACTGAGAAGCTGAGCAAATAAAACTATATTTATTTGACTTGCACCCTCACTTGTCTGCACCATGCACAAAGCAATTAAGACAACCACTCCTACTCCCTATAGAGTGTCTTGTTTACTTTCTGATTGTGGAAAACAGCATATTCTATTTACCAACAGATTATGAACGGAGGATCTTTGGATTGCTTAAAGCAGCAGTCTGTTAATTACTGTGCCTTTGAGCGTAATGCGTATTGAGGTTCAGAAATTACCAGGCAGAACTTTCTGCAATCAAAATGTCACAAAGTACTTACTTCACAGTGTGAAAGATTTTCAGTCTGTCAAACAAATAGTAAAAGCGTCAGTTATTGATCTATGTGTAGTTGAGTATGCCTGACTTGAAATGTGAAGCCAGAGTCAATTGCCAAGTTAACACTGCATTGAAGTCATAGTTTCTTTTTGGTACCACTCTAAATATTTTTTGCATGTTTATTAATATGATTGTATACTTTTATGCATAATTAGACTAACTTCTTTAGCTAAAATGTAAGAAGAATTTGAATGATTAAAAGAACACCAGGTTTTTTTTAAACAGTGTCTGTCTATAAAAGCAATGGAGCTGATTATAAAAATGTATATTCAGGTCTTTAATGGGAACTGCTGTAATCTTTAGAAGAAACGCATCTAAATTCAATTATTATTCTCTGGTAGATTCTCCTGAGTGAGATTTTGATTCATTTTTTCATTTTAGTAAAAAAATCATGACTTGCTTTGGTTACAGAATCATCATGGCGTCAGGACTCCTATACTTCTTTCTTTAAGACAGCTTATAAGATTCAAAGCAAGACGTATATTAAACCACAAAAATTTCATTTATTTTTTACATCTTAAGCATCTACAAACAGAGTACAAACTGTGAAGTCATTGATTTAAATAATAATAATAAGAAGAAGAAGACGACAGTGTGTAAGATCATGTAAACACCTAAATCTAGATATATTTTTAGTCATTATACCAATTTCAGTACCACATTTACCAGCTTATTCTATTATTTTTTTTATATTTTTATAATGAGATTTTTGATAGTTGAGTCAACAACATTACATTCAATTTTGTCCTGTCTATTAATTTATTCAAAAATGTAAAGGTGGAAGAAAAAAATATATTATTATTTATTATTAAATAAATAAAAGTTTTTCAAAACCATATGAAACCAACATGAATGCAAAGAGTGCATTTCTGAGAACTTGGCACATGAGTTTGAAACATTTTTTTTCTCCTTTTCTTTATCGTAGACACTCTTATATGTAACTGACCCAGTTATCAATGTTTTATTGTACATGTGAAGGCAATCATTGTGAAACTTCTTGATTATATTGCTGTCTGAGATTATTGCACTCTATCAGCTTGGTTTAAAGTATAGGGCTTTAGAAGATCTCAAAGTCTTGAGAGGTATTTGGTGTCCAGGCTGGTCTTTGTGTGGTCGGCAGAGACAAAAGCATGTGGTGGTAACCTGGTTTCAGCTCTGATGTTTGTGCCAGATTTCAGAAGGTGTGCTGTCAAGCCCTCAAGGCTTGGATCATGCATCCTCAATGTTGGCATCTATATGCAGTACTGACCTGCATGGACATTGTGTCTACCACCTGGTTATGAAGATGTCTGTTCTGCAAGTCAGAAAGGTAGCAGGAAGGGGGTAGAAGCAGTAGAATATGTCCGGAGTGTCTGTTCTTAATGTTAACATAAAGGGGGGGTTCAACCATCTAAAAGTTTTATGCTTTAATCTCACCTAATCAGAAAAGCTGACTACATTCTCTCTGAATATTGAATGAATACATTCTTCTCAGAACTTCATCCTCTGCAGCAGAACACAGTGTTCTGTAGAGAGTGTTCTTGATGAAGTGTGTGTGTGTATATATATATACATTATCTCAAACGCTCTTTGTTCTCTTGGAGAGGAACATGCAACATCAAAGATTATTTGACACCGGCCCCTGAGCTGTCGGAACTGCCTGCTGTCTTTTATTGCTGTGACCACGCAGGTAAGTGCTTAGAGCAATAACTAAGCCAGGATGTGTTATGTTTTTTCTTTTTCTTTAAACTCTGGACTTTTGGTTGATGTGCTAATTCGATAAATCAATTTCTAATATCAATTTATGCACAGTATCTCACATATGTTAATGTTTTATTCTGTTGAACGCACAATGGGATGGATAAGGGATGAGAGGATGTTGATGTACTCTTAGGAGGCTTTCACACTAGCACAGGGGTCTCCAAACTCGGTCATGGAGGGCTGGTGTCCTGCAGAATTTAGCTGCAACTGGCCTCAACACACCTGCCTGGAAGTTTCTAGTATGCCTAGTAAGACCTTGATTAACTGGTTCAGGTGTGTTTAATTGGGGTTGGAGCTGAACTCTGCAGGACAGCGGCCCTCCAGGAGCAGGATTGGTCACCCCTGCACTTGCACTTTTGGTGCACACCTGTGTTTGTTTGATGTCAGAGTTCAGTTCGTTTGGATAATGTGCAAGTTGTTTTCTGAACTCGGGTGCACACCTTTGAACTGTACCCAAGTCTAAAAAGGGTGGTCTGGGTTATGGTTCATGCGAACTCTGGTACAGTTCTTTTCTGCAGTGAATGCAGTCATACTAAATGACCAAAGTGAACTGCTGTTGATGACTTATCAATTTTGTCAAACTGTGTATTTCTGTTTTCTCACTCACTTTCCTGACAAGCATGTCTGATGTGTTAAAAGCAGAAAGAATTTATATCTAATTTCCGTTCGCCTTCAGAAGAAATTGACTCCACTCTGACATAAACGAACCATGGTTTGAAACCAAAAAACACAGTGACCACAATCCAGTTGGGACAGGGGAAGGAGGGATCAATCAAACTCGTTTTTAGAACAGACAATCAAACAAGGTGTGAAAGCACCCTTAAGTGTATATTCTATCCCGCTATTTACAGTCATTGAGCAAATGGCACCTGGGAGTGTTTCTTGACAATGAGGCACAATGTTGATTTCCAGAACCTTCACCCTCTCAGTTCCTCTGTGGTGAAACGAGCTGCCTACCTTCACTCAATTTGCTGAAACCAAAATTTTTATATTTCATTTTTGCTCTAGCTTGTTTAGAAAGTGAAAAAGAAAGTGACGTGACATGTGGCCAAGTATGGTGACCCATACTCGGAATTTGTGCTCTGCATTTAACCCATCCAAAGTGCACACACACAGCAGTGAACACACACACACACCGTGAACACACACCCGGAGCAGTGGGCAGCCATTTATGCTGCGGCGCCCGGGGAGCAGTTGGGGGTTCGGTGCCTTGCTCAAGGGCACCTCAGTCGTGGTATTGAAGGTGGGAGAGAACGCTGGTACGAGACTCGACCCCACAACCTTTGGGTTACGAGTCCGACTCTCTAACCATTAGGCCACGACTTCCCCCCAAGTCTAGCTAGTAAGGATAGTAGGATGCATCCCACACTTTCAGAACCACTGAACTTTCTGGAGCAAGAAGACAAATAAAAGTGGATGATATTTATTTTCTGTTTGCTTCCTTTGTCCAGTACTGTCCTCCTCTCTGGACCTGCTAGATCTGAGTGAGCCTGGTGAGAGAAGACACAGCAAAGACAGGAAGAGCCCTCTTTCTTCTAAGGGCACACCGTACAGGAAGAAGGCCGATGAAACAGAGCTGATCCAAGTGGATGTTGATCAGAGTATACCCTGTTCCCGCACACCTGAAAAGATTTCATTGGACTCAGGTATTAAGTGTCAGACAGACAAAGTGAAGGGCTGTTATGCTGAGAAGCAATCTTGCAAATCAGTAAAGGGAAATCAGTCGATTACACAAATTAAAATGAATTTTTCACGTTATTAACTGAACAGGTTCTATTACGGATAGTACTTTTTCAATGAAAATAATATTACAGACTTACATAACGTTATGTAGTTGCCCTCTTTAATATGTGCATACTGCAAATTCCTAAAACTGTGGTGTTGCTTGTGATTTACTTGGGATGCAGTATGATAATATATCTCTGTCAAACAACATGGCCTCATTTTGTTTACAGTAGCAGTTCCATCTTCTTTGGACAAATGGGAAGAACTCAACCCACACCCAGAGCGAAATGGTAGCAGAAAGTGGAAATTTGAGAGAAGATGTTCATCAAAAAATTCTGGTGAATTTGTGTGGTAAGTCGCTGCTCTAAAAAAAAAAAATTGTATGAAAACACACACTTTCTGGATATCCAAAAGATATGAATACCTTTTTTTTCACATCAATTTCTTATGATATAACCCCAGGTCTATGGATTGCAAGACTCAGCTAGACACTACCCCCAGGAACTCCCTGGAGGTCAATAATAAAGTAGAGGTGGAAGCCGTGCCAGCAACTCAAGTAAGTGCAACACCGAGCAACACTTATCACTCTTTCTATGAATCATGATCATCTGTGCACATGTGTCAGTGACTTTCACATCTTATTTCCCACTTGTCCCACTCATTGTAGTTTTATCGTATTACTATAAATCCATCCACTTGAACTGTGAATGTTTTTTTTAGCCACTCAATACATAACATTCTGTGCTAACGTCTAGAATTCTTTATTTTCAGCTCAACAGGCAATATGTTAGTGGAAGACATGTAAGCCACTCTGTGCACTCTTTGTATGAATTGCAGAATGGTCTATGCATTTGCACCATGGCAACAGCATCACCACCAAATTCAATACAAAAAAGACCAAGCATTTTGGCGATACTTCGTGGCAGCTAATGAACTGAAGTGACGTCCTCACGGCAGGTCACAGTTTGCAAGGATTTTCACATTTATTGTGGTGCTACAGGGTACAAATGTTACACGCTTCTACCCTCAGTGAAGCATGCAGGTCTGTTGTATTGCTGTCTATCATGATTAGATAGTTATCAAATTAATTATTGACCAGCCACTGGTCAATGTAAACCCAATGTAAACCCAAGGTTGCTATTGGAAAAGCATAAATTAAATTACCCCAGATAGATTGTCCAACAGTGGGTGCCTCTAACATCTTTGATTTGCTCATCAGGTTTATAGTCAGCTTGTGACTCCCCAAAAATGTATCAAAACACTACCGTTCAAAAGTTTAGTGGCGATATGATTTAAATTTTTTGTCTCATATGCTCACCAAGGCTACATTTATTTGATCAAAAATACAATAAAAACAGTAATATTTTGAAATATTATTGCAATTAAAATAACTGATTTCTGATTATAAAATGTAATTTATTTCTGTGATGGCAAAGCAACATTTTCAGCAGCCATTATTTCAGTCTTCAGTATCACATGATCCCTCATTCTAATATGCTAACTTGCTGCTCAAGAAACATTTCTTGTTATTATCAATGTTTTTATGAATGTATCAAAGACTTTTTTGTAAAAATGTCGAAGTCTTTTCTGTCAGTTTTGATCTAGTTAATGCATCCTTGCTGAATAAAAGTATTAATTAAAAAAAAATCTTACTGATCCCAACTTTTTGAATGGTAGAGTATTTATTCATTAAGAATTCATAATGTTTGTTCAAAAATACTTTTCCCATTGAAATTTAATTAAAAAATAATGATTAATGTTTCTTTATCGTAGACACTCTTATATATCATTGACCCTTACACACCTAAACCTTACATATGGGGTACAGATACATTTGTCTTACATGTGCTAAGACTAGTCATGATGGAGCAATCAGCACATATGTGAGCTGCATGGTTCTAAAAACATTGAGCTCAAATTGTCTTTCGGCCATGAGTGGTGGTGGAAATTAAATGTGTAATGTTAAAGGTAATTGTTGCACTGACACAGGGTCTGACAGGGCACATTAAATGTAATTATACAGAGCTGCGCCAGCACAATGAAGCAAGACCAATTGTCCTTTTTGAGGCTTCCATTATAGCCTCCTGTATGAAATCTGTTTAATTTGGTAACCTTGGTAATTGATTAATATCCAATGAGGCAGGTGGCAAATACTTCATCCTATTGCTTTGATTCAGTCTGCCTTGAAGGCTTTGTTATGCTAAGAATTGAATTGGGAAAATGGAAGTTTTCCTTTGATAGCTCAGCACTTAACATTTAGAATGGCCTAAGAACAAGATACAAAGCTACATACAGAGGGTGAATTATAAAGGGTAACTCTATGATTACATTATTCATTAAAATGACAAGCAACTTTAAAATTTAAGGAGCACCAAAAACATGACATTATTATCAGTGAAAATGCAACTATGGCCGTCCGTTTTACATGTTAATTTAGTGTGATACATTTTTTTAAAAACACAATTAAAAAGTATAGCACAATTAATTATGCCCCCTGGCCAGTACATTACTTTTGTAACAAGGAATTTCCCTACCATTGAACCAATTTAGCTATCCAGGATATAGATGTTTGTTTCCTCACCAAAACAGATTTGGTGAAATTTAGCACTACGTCACTTGCTCACCAATGGATCCTCTGCAGTGAATAGATGCCATTAGAATGAGAGTTCAGACTGCTGATAAAAGCGTCACAATAATCCACAAGTAATCAGCAGGACCCCATATCAATTAGCATCTTGTGAAGTGAAAAGCTGCATGTTTGTAATAAACATATGCATCATTAAGGCATTTTAACTTTAAACCTTCGCTTCTGGCAAAATAACAGTCCATAATCTATATTAATGCTTCCTCCAATGAAAAAGTCCATCCCCTGTTGTCCACTCACATCAAAAACCACCTACCTATTTGTTTACTATTTTGGACTGATTTTGCTTGTGTATTTATTTCTCTCCTAATTCGGATAAGACAACTTTTTCACTGAATAAAGCAAGATCATTATAGAGGTATTTTAGCTGGGCGCAGCAGTTTGAAGCTAAAAACGTCTTGATAAACTTGTTTATCACAAACACACAGCTTTTCACTTTAAAAGACATTAATTGATGAACTAGAGTTGTGTGGATTACTTGTGGATTATTGTGATTAGCAGTTTAAACTCTTATTCTGACGGCACCCATTCACTGCAGAGGACCCATTGGTGAGCAAGAGATGTAATGCTAAATTTCTCCAAATCTATTCCTATCAGGAAACAAACTCCTCTACATCTTGGATGGCTTGATGGTGAGTACATTTTCAGCAAATTAAAATTTTTGGATGAACTATTCCTTTAACAAAAATAGTATGGTAGTTTATAGCGTCCTTGGCCATCAGCAAATGTAAACAAAAGGCTCCTATTGTTTGTTATGGCCATATGTCACCCTCTAAATTTGAAACCTATCCAGACGAAGCCTCTGACTCTGAGAAAATAAAACCCTTGAGATCTTACTGTTTTATTTTGCAGTAAGCTTGTTTTCTGTTGCTGTGTGGTTTACACACACAGCAGTGTAGTCAAAATGAATGGCTTTGCCGCATGTGAAGCATGTCTTCAGGTGTACAGTGTTAAAAAATGGTGCATATTTGACGATTCATGCTGCGCAAAGGTCTCCTGCCATGCTATTTTCAGATTTTGCATACTGAGAAAAATGTGTGAGGGTAGCGCGCTGTGCATGACAAGCCAGTCCTGAGCCATTTTGAATGTAAGAACATTAGGTGTGGATGGCAGAACCTCGAAAGAGAGTGAAAGTGAGAAAGAAAGAGAGGGAAGGAAAGAAAACAAGAAGACACTGTGCTGCTAATGCTGGCATTTCTTCTTGCCTCTGGCATCAGGGGTTGGCAAGGGCAGGGCCTTTTCTCCTGTCAGAGTGACGGAGAGATGGCTGACCACATTCTCTCTGACTCCTGCTCTGTGTGCATGTGTCTGATAGGGCCGTTTGAGCAAGGACCAAAGGTGGGGCAGCACACTACTGTCCAGAAACCAGTCTCTGGAGGAAGAGTTTGAGAGAGCTAAGGCAGCAGTGGAGGTAAGCCAAAAGTCTCCTTTAAAATATCTGTGAGCATCAAAAACACTGTCTCGTAGTTAATGGGTATTAATGGGCAGTGTATTTACACAGAGTGCAAAAAGCCAACTTCATTGACAGGCTTTTTTTTTCTGATTAACTCCACCCAGCGTTACTCAGACATTTCTTTAGTATAAATAGCATATTAGTTTAATTTACACTTAAATAGCAGCTGCCACTATTTGTTGATATTTATACTTGTGTAAACAGTATCTACCACTATTTTCATTTGATGCAAATAACATTTGCCTTTTCTTTTCAACTTAACAGACCCAAATGAAATCTACAGACATTTTCCACTTTTTCTGTTTCATTTTGGGAAAAGTTGCAGAATTATAAGAAATAAATTTAAATATGCTAAAACTGTGTGAACTGGAGCTGATATGGCACTATACTAATATTAGCCAGATGCATTATCCAGTTAATTAAAATGGCTTACTTGTATATGTTTCTGAACAACAATCAAAATTTTGTAATCATATACTCACCTTCATGTCTTTCCAACCCTGCATGACTTTCTTTTTTTCTTTGGAACATAAAACTTTGTTTTTGTTTTTATTTGTTTGGTCTTTAAAATGGAAGTCATAGGTTATCAAAATGGTTTGATTACCAACATATTTCAAAATATCTTCTTTTACATTCCACAGAAGAAAGAAACTATAGTTTTTTGCAACAACATGAGGGTGAGTAAATGGTAAATGATGACAGAATTTTCAGTTTGGGTGAACTATCCCCATAAACTGAGATGGACAAAAAAATAGTTAATAATTTTCAAAAATCAACTTGAAGAAACTAACTAGGTGTGTCCTCTGTTAAAGTTCATATTTTAATAAGGCCTCACCTTTGTGGCATTGGACAAGTTGGAAACTGCCTGCTGTCACGAGTACAGTGTGATGCTAATTAGCCTCCCTCAATAATTGATTGATTATAATGTCATCACCGTTGCTCACGGAATAAGTTGAACCATATTATAACTTTCCATTTCTCAATGAGAGAAGAAAATAGGCCAGTCGTGCAGCATCAGGTGGCAGAGGAGAAGGTATTGTGCTTACAGAAACTAGATATAGGCTAATTCAGCTGGAGACCCTGCTATCCAACATCAGTTCCTCTGCTTCAGTGATCACAACCGCTGATGCATTGGAAGAAATTACTCTAAGGCCTGTCACTCAGGGGGAAAAAAGCATCTAGACACAATATCTCTCATTCAAGCAAAAAGCAATTTTTTGATATAACGCCTAAATAAATGTTTTGCCTTTTTGAACATCTTTTTGAGTCTTTTTTTAGCCTTTTAGACTTTTTGAGTCTTTAAAAAATTTTCTATTTTTTATTATTATTATATATATTTTTTTTTCAGTCTTAAATGCACAAAATAGTAACCAAAACCTACAAATAAAAATGACGCGTTTCATCACAATGTGATAAGTCTACTTAGTATTGTGTTAAGAGTTCTCACTGCTTAATAGTTTATGTTGTTCTGATGAGTGTCTGCTGTTGCACTTGTAAGAAGCCAGCTATTGTATTACATGTGTTACAGAGGTAGAGTGCTAAGGGCAAAAGCATGGGGGATCTGTAAGAACAGATGAATAATGGAGGAGAAAGAGGAAGGGCATATCTAAAAGTGAGAGCAGTATTTACAGTACGAAGAACCACTCAATGCAGAATTTGTGCTGTGCACAGGATCACTGGTTATGCTGCCTATTTGTAGCCCTCAAGACAGCGCCCATTACAGCTGTAGGACTGAGACAGTATTCAGTTTGAAAGGGGGTTGAGAGGGGCGGGACTTAGTGTGCATTAAGTAGTGATTCTCAAGGCTGCAATTGGAACAAATGGAGGGTTGATCGATAGCACCATCCTTGAGTTTCGATCATTACAGGAACATTGGCCTGCACGCTGAGAGCTGCCCTTCTGCCTCCAGCCCCCTATAAGTAACTGCATATATTTAATATGATTATAAGCTGAACAGAGTCCTAAATTATCCAGAAAGCTACTTTCTGGGACAGTGAGGCCAGTTTCCAATCATTTTCATTTGCTGATGTCCTGAATGAAGAAATGCCTTGGAGTCTAAAATGAATTGAAATGGGGAATGGGTTGGGCTGCTTACTGAGCAGTGAATAAAGATGCAAGATAGATGGAATACATTTTCCGCCCTGCAGTCTTAGGGGAGGATGTTGGGATGCAGGAAACAGAATACAACTGAAATTATGCTGCTCTATTTAGAAACATGCAGACAGCGAGAGGTGAACGCAGGCTTTTGGCTGTCTCTGTGCTGGTCAGGGCCAAATATAACAGAAAGTTGTGTTAAATGTAAGGATTTATGCTGTAAATAACTGCATATTTCATAAATTGCAAATGTAATGATGTATAAACACCATGTGCCTACAAGAAACCTTGGGCAATTGAGACTTCTCACTTCAAAACAATAATAGCATTTATTTTATAGCACACAAACAAAATGATTAACCATATGGGCTTTAGATTTACAATAGCCCATGTCTGGCTACTCAAAAGCCATCTTCTGATCCTTTCCATGTAGGAGATGTTTCAGATGATGCAAAATTACAGGGATCGGTTTTAACAGCAGGACTTGACAGCTTGTCAATTCTTTTTTTTTTATATGCTCAACAAACCAAACTCCCGGACATAAAGTTCCTGCTTTTGGGAGAAAAATGTTACAGCTACTGAAGGAGAAGTACAGTAATACAGTTACGTGATCTTTCTGTCATGATTATGTGATCTTTCTTGTCTTGTAAACAGTATTTAGTTAAGTAAATATGATGAGTATTCATTTGTAAATATGAATTACATTCATATAATTAATAATATTAATATGTACATGTGATTTATTGACTTATAAATTATAAACTGTCAGAAGTTTTTGTTCGAAAGGTAGAAGCCTCACTGGAATTTGTAGACTTGTATGTATGACTGTCATGCTCTAGCTTATTAATTGTTTGTCACGTATGTCTTAGGGGTCTTTATCATTCTAATTATGAGCTGAACCTTGGTCTCTTTTAGTTGGTAATTATGAGATTAAATATATTCACTTGCTCCTTTATTAAAGAGTTAGTCTTTGAGTTCAAATAATTATTTGCCTCCATCACCTTCTTCTTTTTTTCAGACAGCAGTCTCTCATCTCTTATGTACTGTATGAATGTGTAAAGTTATTATTTTATCATCTAACAATTGTATTTGATGAGCATTCACACTTTACCTGTTAGATGTATGGCTAAAACAAGAAAAAAAACTGTGCCAATATTTTTTAAAGAATAAACTTAATTCAAGATATATTATTTTCTCTATATATATATATATATATATATATATATATTATGCAGTTTTGCTTCTAATGTAAATGTATCTTGTTTTAAATGTTTAAATATTTTTAGTAAAAAATAACACAAAAATACTAATTAAGTAATTTTTTTCCAGTGTAAAGCATGTCCCAATACTGTTTAGCTGCTAGGCTTTTGTGCACCGTCCAAATAGAAATAGAGGTCTGAGACTTGTGAACCAAAGGGCATTCTATTTTAGAAACAAAGACCAATTAGAAGACTTTCTCACCCCAGTGGAACAGCATGGCCTTGATCATGTGTCTCTTGTTTGAAAATGAGGAAGACTGAGCACTGACCCCCTTTGGAGCCCTCAGTGTACCTGTTAAGGACTCTGCCACGGCCTGCTGAGCTCCTGACAACATTCAGCCTGTATTGCGCTTATAGAGCTGTATCTCACAATCTCTCAAGGGACGAACAATGCAGTTGAGGTAAAAGAACTCTAAAGGAAAGATGCCATTCTTGAATGACAGAAAATGTCAGGGGTGCTCAGGAATGCTTTTTCTGAGCCCCTTAGACAGTTGTTTTTCGTCATAGATATTTTTCAGCGTTTCTGACATATATTTCAACGAAGCAGGTATTTTTTAGAAATAGGACTCCAGGTGCTTTGCACAAAATAGGTGACCAAAGTTGCTAAAGAAATCGTTCGTTCAAAAATTCAAATTGTATTTTCTCTGTGGAACACAAAGGAGAATTTTTAACTTGTTCGCTCTTTTTCATGCAGTTACATTGAATTGTGACTGGAGCTTTCAAAATGTTTTTAAGATTGGTGAGGGACTGGCTTTGAACCAGATAAAAACCAATTATTTGAAAAAATCTGATTCAAAAGAACAGTTCGTGAATCAGACCTCACTATTACTTTTATGAATAACTATTCATGATTTTCAGTGAAGAACAACTTAAATGTTGAGACTTAATGTTCCTTAAACAAATCTATCAAGCTTAGAAGTCTTGGAAAATATTGTGAAAATTGTATGGGCTTCTTTTGTGCAGTGTTATTTTAGTATCATTATTATTATTATATACTATTGACGTTTTTATTAATATTTTTTATATGAGCTTTTATTTTTGGTTTTCATTTGAATAAAAATTTTTTATATTGTCATTTTGTTATACACTTGTCATGTTTTTGTTTTTACATTTCTATATAGCTTCAATTCATTTCAGTTCAGTTTTAGTCATTTTAGTACTTAAATGTATTTATTTTAGTTTCAGTTTTCACTTTTAATGTTTCTAAATTCTTCATGTAATATTTATATTTTATTTTGTTTCAATTAACAAAAATTATTTGAATAGTTTTAGTTTTCAATAACAACAGCTTTTTGCTTTTTTGGTGCTTTGTTGTCATTTTTGGAGTTTGACAGCCCCAGTCCTCATTTACATTCTTTATATTGAAAAAAAGTGTCCGGGATAATCTTCAAAAATTCACCTTTTCCTGTTCTACAGAGAAAAGTAAGTTGAAACAACTTGAGAGTGAGCGAAAATCTTTTTTAACAAACGTAATGTTGCTAAAGTTAAGGAAAAGATGACTCTGTGATTTAGAAAAAGAAAAAACAAGCTGGATTCAGGAAAATGCCTTTGATGTGTTCAGTGAAGATGTGCGCTGTGAAGGATGTCCTTAACGCAAATGTTCTGGCTATTAAAAAGTTCAGTCAAGCAGTCTTTCTCTGGATGAGAGATAATGAGTCTTCAACTTTGACCTTTGACTAGTTGGACTCTCTCTGTGCTGAGCTGTTGGGGGGAAAGAGGGGGTGGGTCATCCAATGACTGTAATTGGCCACTTATGGCACTTTTCCACTGCGTGGTACGACTCAGCTCGCGTTTCCACTGCAGTTTAGTACCACTTTAGAGTGCGCGGGATTATTCACATGTCGTTATAGTTGCGCCGCGACTCCTGAAAAACTTTTTCATTCCGCGTCGCCCCATCAAGCTCTCGCTGGATCCGCTCCTCTGCTATCAACGAGAGGAACGTCTGTACTTCCTCAACAGACAACGAAACAGCCACTTTTTGGTTGTTAAAAAAGGTGCGCTTGTTCAAAACAGTTGCATTCGATCCTTCGCTGGCTGTGCTGATTTAAATCTAGCGGTTCTGTTGTGTTTGTGTCGCAAGTTCAGTGACGCATGTAGTGACGATTCTCTCCAGCCAATCCGTGATCAGCAGAGTTTACACGTCACGTTTTGGTAACGGTACGGTTCACCTGGAACCTCAACCGAGGGGGGATCCAAGATGGCGTCCTGCTAAGTCTACTTATATAGTGCTCCGCTGACAAATCTGCTTTTAACAGCTAAACTACGCTATATATAATCGTGCTACACGTATTAGAATCTACATTTATTTTACTGTGAAGTTACCTCTCAAAACTTTGAAAATGAAATCAGCAGCAGATAAAAGGAAAGGAGGAGAGACACCGCGTGCTTCTCGTGTATCTAGTATTGTGGATGTCCACAGCTATGCTTCTCCCGGGGATAAACTTTTATCTACGCCGTTTCCTGAGAGCCCGGGTAAGCCGTCTTCAAAGAAAGGCAGAGCAGAGGATGATTCCGTGATTTCCACTCTCTCAGCTAATAAATAACTGATCGGATGCCCTGGAGAAAATGGTGGGTGATAATGCTCTGAAAATTGAAGGACTAAAGAAAACTGTTGACTATATCTGTGCCGATCTTAATGACGTTAAGGGGAAGGTAAAAGAAGATGGAGTTCTGTGAGACAAGGATTGCAGACTTAGAGCGTTACTCACGTCGCTGGAATTTATGCCTGCAAGGAGTGCCGGAAAAAGAAGGTGAAGATATCAGAGCTGAATCCATTCGTATTTGTGTTGCCACTTTTCCAGAGGGAAGCAAAATTCTACCGGATAAGATTGACACTGTTCATCGCATTGGGAAGAGGCCTTTGAATACCTCAAGGCCGCGAGCCGTCATTATTCAGTTTTCCTCCCGGGTGGCGAGAGATGGGGTGTGGAGAGCGGCGAAATCATCCGAGTTTCTGCGTGCGAACGATCTTCAGTTTACTGAGGACCTTACTGCTTTCGACCGAGAAAGGAGGCTTTTACTATGGCCGGCTGTGGAAAAGGCACGTAAGGAGGGGAAAAGAGCTTACTTTGTTGGTTACCTTGCTTTCATTGAAGGTTCTGAAATTAACCCTCCATGAACTGTTCATACTTTCAAGTGAGGTTCAATGAGCTATTTTATTTTGTGAAGAACACTGTGGTTGGCTGTAAATTTTTTTGACATGGCCTTTTTGTCAGCTACCTTTGCGTTTTCAACCAGTAAGCTTCGGTAAGCTTTATTATTTTCTGTTCATAGTTAAGGGTTCTTATTCTATGTCTATTTCTGTTATTTCACTCAATGCCAGGGGTCTTAGAGACATTAAGAGACATGTTCTTGTATGCAAAATCGTTCAAGACTGATTTTTGTTTTTTTCAGGAGTCCCACTCCATTCCTAGTGATTTTGCTTTTTGGAAAAATCAGTGGAACAATGACATTTGGTTGGCTCACGGCTCACAACATTCAGCTGGAGTTATGATTTTGAAAAACTGCTTTGTTGGAGACGTTTTACACCACTTTTGCGACCAGAAGGGACATTTTCTGCTGTTGGTAATCTGTTTAAATAATATTGTAGTAATACTGATTAATATATATGGTTATAATGTCACCCATGAGAATGACTTGCTGTTTGAAGTGATAGAAGAGAAAACTCTGTTGTGGCTTAACACATACCCAGATGCCCTAGTTTTTATTGGGGGAGACTTTAATATTGTGCCCGATAACCAGATGGATAGACTACCAGACAGGCCACTTCTGTTAACTCTAAACTGAAATTATTCATGGACAAATTTAATGTCATCGATATTTGGAGGGAAACTTTTCCAAATATTAAGTCTTATACTTGGAGTAACAAAAGTTGTTCAAGACAGTCTAGTATTGACTACTGGCTTGTATCTCAGTGTGTCAAGAACTTTAATGCTGCTATTAGCATTCTTCCCTCCCCTCTAACTGATCATAGGGCCATTCTTCTTCAATCCCCTCTTTCCTCAGTCAATATTTCCTCAGGTTCTAGAGCATCTTATTGGAAGCTTAACTCCTCTTTGCTTACATATGACCAATTAAAGAATAAAATTTCATTTTTGATTAAATACTACTGGCTCAAAGCAAAAAAAGAAAATAAATATGGTCTGAACTGGGAGCTTCTTAAACACGAAGTTGGCAAATGTGCTAGAAATTTTGACAGTCATTAACTAAACTTAAAAAACGGGAAGAGGAGATTATCGTTTCTAAAATAATATCCCTTCATAACAAAGTTCAGTATGGTTTGTCAGAAGCTGAGCTATTTTAAGATAAATTGGTTGAGGCAGTTTTTGAATGGTCCCGATTCCTTTTGGAATGCTATTCCCAATTATGTTTTCTCCAAAGTTGGTGGTCTCCCCTTTTTGTTGGTATGTAATTATAATATCTCTAAACTACCTATTAAATTATCAAACTTCCACAAGCAGATGCTATTGGCCTGGCAATTAATATGTAAAAACAACTTCAGTCCCCACCAAGGCACCTTTACTTTATATAATGTAATTTATATTACCCCTGGCCCCATATGTTTGTTGTTTTGTTTTTTTTGTTTTGTGATTTTGTATATTTTTGTATACTTGTTGCTAATCCTAATAAAAAAAAAAATAAATTAAAAATTAAAAACCTGGAACCTCAACCGAGGTGGTACTAAAAAAAGTACCAGGTACTGTACCCAGTGGAAAACCCCCCAAAAGTGAGCCTTACCGTGCCATACCATGCAGTGGAAAAGCACCATTAGTGAAGCTGTTGCCCATCATAAAACACGGAGGGCCATTTATCTCCTCAACAAAAGCTGTGTCATTGAACAAAATAACATCTCATCAACTTCCAGTCACACAACATTCTTTGAAAACCCTCATCGTAAATACAATCTCTGAGGGAATCATGCCATAAAGGCTTTTGAAAAGCAGCTGTTGTTTCTTACAACAGTGCTTTTCAAGTAAATATGAGCCATAATGAAGATACTGGGACTCGTGACCTGTATCGATTGGTAGGTGACTTCAACAAATGCTCCTGCCAGTTCTGATTTTACAACACATGACAGTGATGTGTGAGGATTTGAGTAACAGGTTTTTGAGTAAAGACACATACACTCTTAAATATAAAGGTGCTTCAAAAGGTTCTTCAAGCGATGCCATAGAAGAACCATTTTTGGTTCCACAAAGAACCATTCAGTCAAAGGTTCTTTAAAGAACCATCTCTTTCTTACCTTTTTATAATCTGAAGAACCTTCTTTGACCCCAAAGAACCTTTTGTGAAACAGAAAGGTTCTTCAGATGTTAAAGGTTCTTTATGGAACCATTTAGACAAAAAGGTTCTTCTATGGCATCGTGAAGCACCTTTATTTTTAAGAGTGTACATTATAGCATTATTAACATTTCAAAATAATTTTCAACCATTTTGTCCTTCTGCATCAAATCAAAGTGTTTCAGTGCACTCAGTTCGCTGACTAATGCTATGCAAGTAATTTCTTTGATTAATCAAACCGTTAAATGAGATTTCCAATATGTCCTAGATGACTGAGAGCTGAATGATTGCTTGCGTGGCTGTGTAAGTCTCCTCTTGCCATCAATATTCAAGCACAGTGATTCATTATTCAGATTGCAGAGCACACAGAGTTCAGAGGCATGTTGATACAGATTTGAGGCATTCATAAGAGTGGTGCACCTGCAGAGACTCGACTAAAGACTAAGATTTACCCAGAACTTGATGTTGCGGAGGCAGAAAACACATTTTCTGCCATGAAGTGCTCTTCTGGACACTGTGGAAAAAAAGAACAAAAACAGCCAAACTGAAACTAGCAAACTAAAACTGTAACAGTGTGAAAGTGAATGAAATTTATTTTACAGCATAGCTATTTTTCCTGTCTCATTTATCAAATCCCTTTCAGTCAGACACAGAGTTTTGGGATAAGATGCAGGCAGAGTGGGAAGAGCTCGCTCGCAGGAACTGGCTAACAGATAATGACAGACCACAGATTCCCTCTAATGTGTCTCCTTATGAAAAGGTAAAGGAAAAAAATTCTAACTAATTATTTAAAAAAATATTTAGAATTATAATAATATTGATAATAATAATAATTATTAATTATTATTTAAATATTATTATTAATTATAATTTTTATAATTACTAATGCATTATTATTATTCATAAATATTATTATTCATTTTTTATCATTACTAATTTATTATTATTATTATTATTCAATATGTAAACCCTTGACTTATTTTTATGTATTTATTTATTTAGTTAGTTATTTACATTTTACAGTGTACAAAATCTTCATGAATTTTCCACTACTTTGTTATGTCCATTATTTCTTCCTCAGGGATACTACTTCCACACAGATAACCCTTTCAAAGACTGGCCAAATGCATTTGAGGAGGGATTACGCAAGTCCAGAGAGGGAGAGCTGCCTAACGCCGTGCTTCTTCTGGAAGCAGCTGTGCTGCAGGACCCTCAGGATTCAGAGGTGAGTGAGTGGGCTTATAAAACGACAGTAAGCCAGGTACTTTCATCAAATCAACGTCTGCACAGCTTGAAAACAGAAAGCTACATGTTCTGCCAATCAAACTACAATCACACCTTTCCTATACAGTGATAAGCAGTAGGTACGTTCTTGCCCACACTGAACATTTTACAGATCATAGCATGATTAGCCAAGGAAGGGGTTTCCATGTTCTCACAAATTTTCAGTGAGAGTTCTGTATTAGACATTGTACTTGACAGTGACTGATGGCAAACCATTAACACTCCTGTAACTGAGTAGGGTTCCCTTTTTTTTTCAGACGATTTAATGATGTAACAGTTCAGTTACATCCCAGAGAGGATTATCCCTCTTCTCCTGGAATTACCCCACCTCTAAATGATTGTGTCTCCATAAAAGCTCAATGTTAACAGATAATATTACAAAGCAAATGGCATTTCGGGGAGATTTTGCTTCTTAAATATCATACAGTAAGTATGCTATGCTCATTGTACATTATAAATTAAGAGCACAGACTCAGCCAACCATGTTAAGATGTTCTATTAATAAGGCTCATTAATACATTTTCCGTTGTATTCACAAGCTGTGGTCTTGTCACAGGAGTTTTGAAATGCAGTTTCCTCCTATACAAAGTTAACAAGCTTATCTTCTAATAAGCTTATCTTCGTCTTACTCAGTGTTCATAACCCCACAAATGATTCCTTGAGGAATCGTGGCACAAATATTCAGTCACATAATAAATTATACTTAAACCAATATCCCAAACTTCAAATATTTGTCTGGCGATATTAGTACATCCAATGTTTCATCATCTTCAAGAAATGGCAACACAAATCCATTCAGTTCCTCACTAACATTGTGTTCTATGTCTGAGCCACAGGCCTTTGAAAATGAATAATTTCCCCCAGGTTAGCACTGTAGCTCCTGCACTTGCCAGAGTCAAGGTGATAACCCCAATGCTCATTGTTCAATACCTATTTTCTTTTCAGGCTTGGCTGGTGCTGGGAACCACGCAAGCAGAGAGTGAGAATGAGCAGGCAGCAATTGTCTCCCTCCAGAGGTAAGGAATTATCCCTGCATGAATCATATGCAAATGATGGTTCACACAGAACGTCTCGATGACTTGTGTAACCCTCGTTCCCTGAAGGAGGGAATGCGCAGAGCGCGAACGGGACAGAGCAGAGCGATGGCTGGGTCTGCGTCCTCCCGGGGCAGCACTTGCAAGTTCACCACCTAATCCCTAAAAGGCGTGGTGGGAACTCTGGGCACATATCCAGGCCGGGGTCTCAGGACACAAGATGCTGGACCCCGCCCTGTCCGAGGATCCAGCACACTCGTCCGGGACACCAGGTGGTGCGACATGCTAGAGGAATGAGAGGCCCGCGGAGACGTGGGAAGCTCTCACCGTGATCCTCAGGTCTCCCTGACCATGAACCGAAGTAGCCCTCCGAGAACCGGAGGAGCTAGAGCGGGGCATGGCAAGCGGGATACCCCCCCGTTTAATGAGGAGGTATTTAGACCGCAACATCGCGATGGTCATGTGCCCGCACTGAGAACATGACTCATCCACGAGCGCTGCTTCAACGCCAGCTGTTTTTCAAAACACTTGCGGAGATTTGTCTTGTAGAAGGCTCGGCTCCGAAGCGAAAAGCTGATGTGCGTTTGCACGCGCTCTCCTTTTATACCCGCGCTGCGAAACACGCACGCCAACTGTCATTGGCTTGTTTAGTTAACACTCGAAGGTGATTGGGCTCTCGGGCGAGATCCCAATTCGTCAGTCACGACTGACGTAACGTCGAACGTGACTGACTGAAAGGGAACTGATTGGCTCATGAAGTTTGAGTCATCACACTTAGGATGCGACTGAGTGCTTATGGCAAAAATAAAGCCAAAGCGGAGTTAGAATGCATTGCTTTGTACTAGTACTGCATTTATCGTTGCTGATTGTACCGATATAAACCTAAAATACTCACCATAAATGTCAAGTCAAGATTAAGGTTAAAGGAGTAATTCACCCAAAAATGAAAATTTGTACTCCAAGATATAGATGAGTTTGTTTCTTCATCAGATCAGAGTTTTGTACTAGTACTGCATTTATCGTTGCTGATTGTACCGATATAAACCTAAAATACTCACCATAAATGTCAAGTCAAGATTAAGGTTAAAGGAGTAATTCACCCAAAAATGAAAATTTGTACTCCAAGATATAGATGAGTTTGTTTCTTCATCAGAACAGAGTTGGAGAAATTTAGCATTACATCATTTGCTCACCAATGGATCCTCTGCAGTGAATGGGTGCCGTCAGAATGAGGGTCCAAACAGCTGATAAAACCATCACAATAATCCACAAGTGATCCACACAATTCCAGTCCATCAATTAATGTCTTGTGAAGTGAAAAGCTGTGTGTTTGTAAGAAACAAACCCATCATTAAGGCGTTTTACCTTTAAATTGTCACTTCTGGCCAAAATGCAAAAATAACGCTTCCTCCAGTGGAAATGTCAAAATCCAATAACATATATTTGTTTAGAACTGTTTTGGACTGTTTTTGCTTATAAACAATGCTTTATCTGTGCATATTTCTCTCCTGATTCAGACGAGATGTCTTTTTCACTGGTGAAAGCAATATTATGGATAGAGGACTCACATTTTACCCAGAAGCAATGGTTTGAAGTCATAAGTTAAAAACGTCTTAATGATGGGTTTGTTTATTACAAATCCAAATATTCCTTGAATCCTCATTCAGACCTAAAGAAGGCCTTGAATCGGACATCTCCATGTGGTTACTTATCTGTGACACCAAATGAGACAAAGCTCTCTGCTGTGCCCTCTCCTGCTCGAGATAAAGAGCTACTCTAATAACCCGGTGATCCAATTAAAATTGCATTTCATAAGCACAGAGGCCTTTGGGAGATTATATTCATTTTGGATAGAACAGCCAGCCATAATCTCATACAATGTTCCTCTGAGCGACCAGGGTGAAAAAACTCCAATCTATGTGTGTTAATCACCAGTGACACTCGAAAAGCTGTGTTTTGGTACCATGTATCCGCATCACTTTTGATTAGAGTGCTTTTATAATGTCTGTCTCTCTGATATTATCTAACATAATTTAAGATGTCATTTTAAAATGGTGTATCATCTGTGGTTGGACCACACAGTTGCTGTGCAAGATTAGAACTAATTGAGTAGAAATAGAGTAGAACTACATTAAAACGGTTCAACACATAGTAAAGTTAGGATGCAAAACTTTAAATGTGGAATGGAATTTGTCTATAGCAGTGTGTTCCACAAAACTTACCTATAAGCAATATTGAAGTAAAATTTTTAGTACATAGTGTAAGCATGTGAATTGGGACACAGCTGGCATCTTATTTAGGCAGGAGGGTTGGGAGGGGGTGAGTATACTTTTACCAAAATCTGATTAGATCAAATCAATTTAGAACTGAAATTTCTGATGGATGAAGCAGATAAATCATTAGCAGTGCGCACTGCTTTTGTTTTAATGGACAACAAGAGAAAATGTGTTTACTGACTGTCATAAAGTCAACCTAGTAAAAGGCTTTTAATTGGCATTGTTACATTTCCATTTTTATTTTTTGATGCGCAAGTGTAGCCAATGTGCGGTAATAAACAATATCCAGATGTCACCCTTGCCATGTGTTTTCTTACGCTTGTTAAACAGGGAACGCGACTTCCATCAGAAACTGGGCAAATGGTTTATTTTAGTTTTCTGAAATATATTTATTTGCAGACACATGAGATGACACAAGTATTCACCCATGAATTAAAACCAGCACTAATCAGGAAGCATCTGCCTCTCATTATGATGGCAGACAGCTAATTAGTGTCCATCAAAAGCAGCGGTTCTTTAGATGCTTCCCTGTTGTATGTGTGTGCAGGTGTCTGGAGCTCCACCCCAACAACCTCCAGGCCCTCATGGCCCTGGCAGTGAGCCTGACCAACACGGGCATGAGGCAGGAAGCGGCTGAGGCACTGCTGAGCTGGATAAGGCACAACCCCAAATACAAGTATCTTCTGAAGAGCCGCACGCACCTGCAGAGCTCACCTGGTTCACGGAGACCCTCCTTCCCCTCCATAACAGGCTGGTATGATTACAGATGAATGCAGTGCCATGCCTGGAATATACAGCAGCTTTGATATTCAAGTTAAAAAATGTATGAATTTCATTACTGTGGAAACAAAATATTAACAAACAAGTGGTTTGAACATGAATTATGCTAACCTTTCAGAATTGACTTTACGTTTTGGCCATTTTTGCAGTTCCTTTTAACCAATAGGTCATTTTTAGTGGATGCAAAAGGTTTCCTTCATGTTCAAACAGGTTCTCTAGCAGAGTGACCACAGGTGTGATTTATGTAGTGATCCACTCATGTTTGAAAGTGTCTAAATGCTTTTGTCTTAATATTGAACAATATATATTAATATTGAATGTTTGTTGTATCATTTGAAACCTAACAAACAGCCACCTTTTATATAATTTATGTTAATAATCATTTAAATAATAATAAAGTAACTAATTGCAAGTAAATATTTTCATATATATATTAAGTTTTTTAATGTATGTATAAGATTTTTGATGTGTTTGAAAGAAGTCTCTTATGCTCACCAAGGTTGCATTTTATTTGATAAAAAATATAGTAATATTGTGAAATATTATTGCAATTTAAAATAACTCTTCTCTATTTTAATATATTTTAAAATGTAATTTATTTCTATGATGGCAAAGCTGAGTTTTCGGCAGATATTACTTATGGCTTCAGTGTTACATGATCCTTCAGAAATCATTCTAAAATGCTGATTTGATGCAATTACTTTTAGCACTCAGTTGTTATTATTATTATTATTATTATTATTATTATTAAGTAAAAAAAAAAAGGAAATTTATTCTAAAACATCAAACAAGTTGAAAAATTATTGAACAAATAAAAAAAAATCTACATCAAACTTCATCTTATTTTTTATGTCCTGCAAACCTATATATTTGTACATAGAGGCTTATAACTTTTACTGTTGCCTGAAGAGGATGGTGGTCATGTATTTTAATTATTTTCTCAACTTAATTTTTATGTGACTAATCTGAACCCCGTGTTAACACCCATTCCTACTAAATGGAATATTTTTGGTACCAACAACATAAATCTCTAGAGAGCCCCTTTCTCTTTTTCTTAGCTATTAAATGACACATTTTGATGATGTTGCTGGTAGGGACGTCCCTGAAGGGCAATGCTTCTCTCTCAGCCTCTCAGCTCTCTCTGTCTTTATCTCCAGCCCCCTGCTGCCTGAGGTGAAGGACCTGTACCTGGAAGCTGCCCAGCACAACTCGGACACTATCGACCCAGACCTGCAGACAGGGTTGGGAGTGTTGTATAACCTCAGCTCCGAGTTCAACAAAGCTGTGGAAGCCTTCAACGCAGCGCTGTCAGTGCGGCCGGAGGTAAACCATTCCTCAGTGTACTCGACTGACAAACTGGGGCTAAATCATACAGATACGCTCCCTAAAGGCAGAGGGCAAAGGAAAGAGAGAGAAATCTTTGAAACAGTTCATTTGAAACTTGAGGGGAGCTTTACCATTCATGAGCGCTGACTCCAGAACCCTGTGGGTCACCTTGTCGACGATTGATGCTTGCTAAGCCAAATTCTGTCCCCTTGTGTAGACTGCATTTACACTCAATCGAAATCCTCCCCATCTGCTTGACTTGGTAATGTCTGCTTGCCTGCTGGGGGGCTCAGAGCGTGAATACGATGAAAGATAATGGCAATGTAGAAGTGAAACTCTGATACCAGGCTCTTGTGACATTAAGAACTAGGCAACTTCTTTGTACCTCTGCTTTATGCAGTGTCACTGTACTTAAAGGTCATATTTTATCCCTAAAAGAAAGAGAGCAGATCATATCTTAATGGAATTAAAAATCAGTTGCATGTAACTCCATAATCTTTCAAGCATAGAGCATTAATTATTTTGATCCATGACACTGTGCCGTTGGTGTGTACAGGACTACCTGCTGTGGAATCGGCTGGGGGCGACGCTGGCTAATGGAGATCGCAGCGAGGAGGCTGTGGAGGCCTATACCAGAGCCCTGGAGCTGCAGCCCGGCTTCATCCGCTCACGTTACAACCTCGGCATCAGCTGCATTAACATGGGTGCTCACAGGTTTGTGACAGAGTTGGGCTTGACCTGAAAATTATGTAAAATATATCCCCCAACTTCTTGTTTAAATTCTTTGATCCTGAGGTTCTATCGGAAGAAATGCAACATAATAAGGAAACATTTATTCCTTGATTTATGGGTGTTTCTTCAACTACTGCTTTTTTGTGTCCCAGGGGTTGGTTTTGTTTGTTATGAGGGTCACATTAAATGGCTTCAAAATGAGTTGTGCTACTTCTCAAATGTGTTTATATGTAGATTATTTTACCCTTGGCCCACACTCAGAATTTGAATCTTCAAAATAAAATTAAAAACTCCCTTTTAAAAATACTATTAAATTAATTACGATTTAATTACGAAAATACTGTATGAGCCTGAAGTTTGAAAGTTACAGTATGTACAAGCCTTTAGATAGATAGATAGATAGATAGATAGATAGATAGATAGATAGATAGATA
>NW_015542377.1:396186-407404 GCF_001515605.1 Sinocyclocheilus anshuiensis | reverse complement strand
TAGATAGATAGATAGATAGATAGATAGATAGATAGATAGATAGATGATAGATAGATCTGCCCTGACGTTTTTTTCATAGAGGAAAATATTGGTAAAAAGTAGGTAAAATATAAAAAACAACTATTTGAATATCTGGAATCTGAGGGTGCAAAAAAAATCTAAATATTGAGAAAATTGCCTTTAAATTTGTCAGAATTAAGTCCTTAGCAATGCATATTACCAATAAAAATAAGTTTTAATATATTTACGGTAGGAAATTTACAAAATATCTTCATGGAAAATGATCTTTACTTAATATCCTAATGATTTTTGGCATAAAAGAAAAATTGATCATTTTGACCCATACAATGTATTTTTGGCTATTGCTACAAATATTCTCATGCTACTTAAGACTGGTTTTGTGGTCCAGGGTCACATATGTGAAAATATTATTTAATTTTGTGTATTTAACATGCATATAATTTAAGCCATAAAATTAGGCTTAGCAAGACAAATTATTCCGCAATTTTATTGCAAGAATGTGTATAATTTTCAACATTATTTTCCACCACAGAATGCTATTAAACAATGTATAATTTAAAAAAAATACATGTGGTGGAAATGTTCACCTCATTAGCTACACTGTTTTTTGAATCATGCCCATGCAGGAAAAAGTTTGAGCAGGCATGTTTATTGAAATATTGGACTATGGTTCTTGTTTGGTAGGTCTTAGTTTGCTCTTATATACAAAACAATTTCTATGATGTGTTCACTGTTGTAAATTGTTAGAGGTCAAATTAAGTAAACCAGTAAAAATGTGGGGGTAAAATATTTTCTGAACGTCCACAGGGCCAAAAGTGCCCACATTTGTAGAAACGCCCTTTTTTATTTATTTAATCATTTATTTATTCCAGGGAGGCAGCCGGTCATTTCCTGACAGCTCTTAGTCTGCAGAGGAAGAGCAGGAGTCGGCAGCTTTCGCACCAGGTCATGTCTGGAAACATCTGGACGGCCCTGCGGATAGCACTGTCCATGCTGGACCAGCCGGAGCTCTTTCAAGCTGCTAACATAGGAGACCTGGACTTACTCATGAGAGCTTTTAATCTGGATATGTGAGCGAGGATACCCTTTAACCATGGCAAATATCCAAAGTCTTTAATGAGAAGAACTTTGTCAGAAAGCAAACTTTGTTTCACAGAGCACCTTTACATTCCTGAGAACTGAGTGCTGAATGATACTATTTTAATAGATTTGCACATCAGTTTACGATTACCCTAAAGAGCACAATGCCGGGTGAAGATTGTACAAGTATGCCTTAGAGAAAATATCAGCTAGACCTGCAATGTAACAGTGGGGAATCGCAGGAATTCTGGATTCGTCTCGTAATTTCACAATTGATGAGAGGACTTCACATTAGTGACTTGATTAGACATGTACTGTACTGCGTAGACTTCATGTATTGGTTCGATTGCCCTCTTTTTTTGAGAGGGTGGGGTTATTATAGATTTTGCTGGCACTTAGTTCAACCCTGGACACTCCTCACCTGATCTCTGCTGCATCATCCCCTTTATTTCCTGGAGCTTGCAGACCAGATTAAAAAGCCTTACTTATCTTGCATGTAAAATAAATAATTGAGATGTTATCGGTATGATATCAGATAAAAGCCATTCCTTGCCATACTTTGACCGCTTGATGTAGAAGTCTATGTTCCATCAAGGTCTTTTTGTAAAACATACCACATCGTTGAAATGTTACGCTGATTATTTTACAAAATTTCAGATATACTGCCCCTTTTGCCACAATTATCAGCCTGGATTTAACAGGAAAACTGGAAAGCTGCCCAAAATGTAAGCCAAACTATTTGTGAGCTTCACAGTTTTATACCCTAATATTTTTGTTGTTACTCATTTTACTTGTTATGGTTCATCTCCAGCTTGCATGATGTTTTATTTTGCTCATCAGTGTGAACATGCAAGTGCTTAATGATGCATACGTGCTTCAAGAAAAGTCCTACATTTTAAAATGCTATGCAAAGCCTATAGATTTTTTTCCTTCATGCAGCCAGAAGCAGAAGAAAAGCCTAAAGCACCAAAGCTTTACTTGCGTTGTCACTTTTTGTGTTTGAAAACTGGTAGGTAGAAGGTAGAAGATCTGGTAGTACCCTGTAGATGGTCTATTGTACTTTAAAGCAGCGTTTACATTAATCCAGATACATTTAAAAATGCATATTTTTCTCTATATTTTGGCCTTCTGTCCACACTGAGGTGGTGTTTTTGTGCTGTGAAAACAGAGCTTTTTGAGGATGCTCTCAGAGTGGATAAAACTGAAATGATGTTTTCATGTTGTAAGGTGAAATGTGAAAACAGACGTATTCGAAAATGATGACACGTTTAGCCATGTGACGCATATTTTACCTATAGATATCTATGTTTTACGCATAAGATGATTTAAAGGGGCACTTCTCTCAAAAATGAAAGATTTACTCAACCTCAAGTTGTTCCAAACATGGATGAGTTCCTTTCTTCTGTTCAGCACAAAAGAAGATATTTCAAATAATGTTGGTAACCAAACATTTGCTGGTAGCCATTGACTTCCACAGTATTTTTTTCCTCTACTATGTAAGTCAATGGCTAACGTCGACTGTTTACCAGCATTTTCTGACGTTTCAGTGAGGATGCCTGAAAGCACTAGTGTGTATGGAGTGTTTTCAAATGTATCTGGATTAATGTAGATGTAGCCTAAGTAATGTTTCTTATTTAAAAAAAAGTCTCCCTGATCCAGTTCTTTATTTGTAGCATCGTGTGTTTTTATTATTCCCACCTAGTTCAAGAATTAATTTGTTAAAATAACTATATCAATGAAAAAGCATGCAAAGCCATTCAAGCACCCATTATCAAGTGTTATTAATTTATGATTTGTTACTACATTTATTTAATTACTGCTCTATGTATTTATTTTATTATTCTGTATCCGAAACTATTTGGAAAGTCCCGTATATGCTCATCGATACAGTTAGAAGAGGCTTGTGCTTTGTAGCTGAATGTTACATAGATACTGTAGATTCTCTCATGCCTGAGGCCAAACCTTCCCTTTTCTAGAACTTTGTACAATCTCAGGTGTGATTGTCTAGATGAATTCATGCTCCAGAAGTACTCCTGATGTATGATCGCATGCCGAATATACTTATTTTTGAATGCTGTAGATTTATTTATATGCATGACCTTGACATGCCTAATTTAATCTATACCCTTCATTTCTATGACTTATATATCACTATAATCACAATATTTTGCATTTCAAAATATATATTGATCTAAAGAATACAACTGTAAAATATCTACAAACAAGCAGTTTTTGCAATGCAGAAAGTGAGTCATTTAAACAAGACCTTCTTTATAGTCACTTATATTACTATTGCAATAGCCAGATTTACTAAAGCCGTTAGAAATAGAGACTCAAATATATGTTATGCATCATTCAGAGCTGTTTCTGAATTTGTACATGCAGACTTTCTGAATGTTTGCCTTAGGCTTTATTAACTCTGGCCCAATATTTAAAAGATAGATGCATAAACAAAAGTTATCTTTTCAAATAAAATATTGGAATAGAGTTTGTTTGCCTGGTTGTTGCTGTTGTTAAAAAATTATTTCCACAAGTGCATTTATCTGTTCGTTTTTGGTTGCACGGTTGAAATCTCCTGTTTCCAATCTGGCATCACCAAATCATGAAAATGGCACAGAATAACAATTGTGGATTTTATTGAACAATCCAAACATTATGAGTCACGAGTATGTTTGAACAGATTTTCGTATTTCATCTGCCGTATTTGTGTTTCTAAACAATATATGGATCAGAAAATCCATTAAAAAACTTATAACAAACAAGTGGGCAAGTTTGTATAGTAACTACAGAATTGGCACACATTTATTGCAAAAAAAACTCAACTATAAAAACGTACCACTTAACCTTCAGTTCCATGAAAAACAGAACCCACTAAAGACCAATAATATATTGCAAAATGTCAACTGACTAACCTCAGATTTTTAGTGCACATACTGAAAACAAATAAAATCAAGGCATGTTTGAGAAAGGTGAGGTAAAAGCATCCACTTTCACACCCAATATCGAGACAAAAAGAGAACAGAAAGAATAAAAGAGAGAAAGAAGCAGGAGGAAATGGCTATGAATATTCGTTTAAATTAAGAAAGCGAAGGAAAGAAAGAGTGAGAGAACCTCGGATGGATAAGCCAAAGAAAGACAGACGCACAAGGTAAAGGGACAAAAGACACTGACCTCCCAACATAACAGGTAGTGCACAATAGAAATAAACATGACAGGGTACAATCTACAACAGAATGTGCAACATCCAGTTGAAATAAATTGAGATGAACAGGCCCCACCTCAGCCTGAGTGAGATTATGTTGTAAAACAATGAATATTAAATTTTACTTCAGCACTAACCTTCAGACTGAGGCTCACTGTGTAACAAAACACTTTAAAGAATACTTGCCAAGAAAGCGTTCAGGTTTTGTTAGGTAATGACATTACCTGATGACATGAATTTTTCAGCAAATAAATGATATGTCTAAGGTTAGAACTTGGTAAAGGGTGTTGGAGGCGGAGCCAAGTTTGTCAGATATGTCATAAAGCTTGAGAGCTTGAGATTTGGTAACACTAAGCACCAATACATACATGTATCTGAGATAGTTCTATGTATGACACTGCATTTAATTCTGCTCTATATGCAGTATGTCATCACATATTGCTTAGGTATGGGATAAAAATAGTTTTACATTCTTTGAGACTGGAAATCAATGAAACGGAACGATTTCAAATGCATCCCAGTCTTTAAACTGCTAAAGATATGATCAAAGTAAAGCACTTAAACATTGCATGAATATGTGATATTGTTGCATTTTCTGATCAGCTATCACAGACTGACTGAAAGCTATCATAAAAGTTGAACGTGATAATATTGTAGAAATAAAATATTCTTAAAGGGGTCATATGATGCTGCTAAAAAGAACATTATTTGCTGTAATGAAATGTGTTTATGCAGTTTAAAGTTAAAAAAACACATTATTTTCCACATACTGTACATTATTGTTTCTCCTCTATGAACCCGCCTTTTCAAACAAAGTAGTTTCGCTTTCACAACGAAAAACACGGCGGCCTAGCGTGAGCGGAATTCTTGCACTAAACTTGCATTCACTGCAAGTTTAGCGTGAGCTGAGGCCGGGCTAGGGTGAGCTGAGGCCGGGCTTGAGTGAGCAGAGGCGGCGGGGTCGAGAACGGCGCACCCGGTGGATTCGACGAAGGAGCGGCAACCAAATGTGACGACCCCGGGCTGGACATCAATTAACATCTTGTCAAGTGTGTGTTTCTTACAAACATGCAGCTTTTCATTTCACAAGATGTTAACTGATGGACTGGAGTCGTGTGGATTACTTATGAATTTATTGTGATGCTGTTATTTGGTGTTTGGACTCTCATTCTGACGGCACCCATTCACTGCAAGTGAGCAAGTGATGTAATGCTAAACTTCTCCAAATCGGTTCTGATGAAGAAACAAATTCATCTACATCTTGGATGGCCTGAGGTTGAGTCAATTTTCAGCAGATTTTCATTTTTTTGGGTGAACTATTCCTTTAAATAATAAGTCGATGGTGCCACATTTTTGGATCACTCTGAATGCTAGAATATATATATATATATATATATATATATATATAAGAGCAAACTAAGACCTACCAAACAAGAACCATAGTCCAATATTTCAATAAACATGCCTGCTAAAACTTTTTCCTGCATGGGCATGATTCAAAAAACAAGTTTTGTCAAATAATCACATTATGTTTTGGATCGATTGCAGCTTCAACAAAATCCACTAAGCATGATCTCTATTCGAAATCCATTCTGACCGATTTGTTGTTGTTGAACTACTGTAAAACCCAAAGGAATTGCAGTGAGTACATTCTGCTGAGATGGCAGTAAAAACATTTGTAAATGCAGGCACACTTTATATTTTCAAAAGAAGTATGTCTTGAAAATACTGGCACAGGAGCTTAAAGTATTCAAAGAGAAATATAACAAATACTTTGAGAATATATTAGGAAAATAATCTGCATACCTAAAATTGCACGAACCCCACTGTACCTTTAAAGCAGACAGGAGACGAACATATAAACAAAACTCAGACGGATGACACATATTAGTTTCCCTGGTGGACCGGTCCTGTGGTATGAGCGTCTGTGTGGGTCTTGGCAGGGACTGAGAGGTTCTCTCTCCATCTCACAGATGTAAATGCTTCCCTAGTTTCCAGCAGTGTCAGTGGGTGCCCCACACACCTCTCTGGCCTAACGGCTGTGCGTAAGGATGTGAAGGTCCGGATCTAGCAGCTTGACAGGCGCCGGTATATATATATATATATATATATATATATATATATATATATATATACATAAAAAATCTAAATGAGATTTATTTTATACAAGTTATATGTAAAACAGTTAATTGTTTAATTAAAAAATGTCCTCATTTTTTTTTATATTTTGTTTTCTTTATCATTTTAACATTTATAAATGTTTAAAAACATTTATACTCCTTCACTTTCTAATACTTCAAAAAAATAAAATTCTATTATATATTATCGCTTGTTGTTGACAAGCACAAAACATTGGTTCTTCAGATATTCTCTGCAATCAGTCTGATTGTAACACATCCACAAAATGAAAATGTGTAAATAAATAACGGACATTATAATCAGCATACCTGCCCTCTTTTTTTATATGACACACATAATGACCAGACATTGTAGATGATCCCATGTGACTGATGAAAGCAAACAGTTCGTAACCTTTGAGAAAGAAAAAAACAACATCAGCAATGAAATATCAATCCAGCAATGTATGCAGACAGTGCAATCCTCAGTATGTGTTGAGCGCTGTTTGTTCAACTCAGTGTTCTGTAAGCACTTACGCCCGGGTCCATCTCTGACATGGGGGCTGGACAGGTCCTGATCTGGAGACAGAGAGGAGTCGCTGTGGGCATTGGCGTTTGAGAAGCTGTTATTGTTCGGCTCTGTGTCTGCCGTGTCTGACATAGCCTCACTCTCGTCCTCACAGTCTGGGTGTGTGAATATCCAGTCAAGAGCTCGCTCTAAGTTGTTGTTCTGTAGTCAGACGAAGAAGCAGAAAACGGACTAAATGTGAGATCTAGCAGCTTGACAGGCGCCGGTAAAAGTACATGTAGCCCAAGTCTTTAGGGGGCCTCTCTGACAAACATATTTTGTGGTCATTGTAAATCAGCCACCTAGGGAAGTAAAAAAAGACATCTGAGTTTGAGTTAGGCCTATATATACATATATATGCACATTTACATTTATAGTTGTGAATTACATTTTTTTTTATTTTCCCTCCTAATAATTACATTTTCAAATAAAACAAGTCAAATTTATTCTTAATTTTTTTTGTAATAAATCAAATTTTAAATACTTTTGTCTTTAAAACATTTATAAATGGTTACAAATTATGAATGTATACATTCATACTTTATTTTTAGACTTATTTCTCTAATAATTAAATGTATACTTTTTATTTTACATTTATAATTTAAATTGTATATTTTTATTTAATTTTGTAATTTTAAACATTTATACTTTATTTATTAATGTAATTATAAAATATTGTTCGGCTCTGTGTCTGCCGTGTCTGACATAGCCTCACTCTCGTCCTCACAGTCTGGGTGTGTGAATATCCAGTCAAGAGCTCGCTCTAAGTTGTTGTTCTGTAGTCAGACGAAGAAGCAGAAAACGGACTAAATGTGACCTCATGATATTGGAATTCATTGTTCGTTCATTGTAATTCATTGACAAAATACTCTAATCACTTGAGAACAGGAGAACACGGACCAGTTTTTTTAGGTTACCAACAACCTGAGTGGACAAAAAAACATGGCAAGATTTAATTTCACAAGAAAACTCTGAACACCAAAATTATATCGTCAGGCAAAGAGCCATTTTTAAATTGCTCAGACCCGTCGAAAGTCCTTGATTTAACTGAGGTCATTCTAGCGTGGTCAAAAGACTCATTTAGGCATAGGCACTAATCTGAAATAGCGCCGTGATTCACTGCAAATGCCAACACTGAAAGCAAATGTGGCCTGACGCCCTCATCTTTTCCTGGACAAATGTGAACGACGTAGGTTGAAGACGTCCACTTGTTACTGCGCCATTATTGGCTGCTTGAGAGGCTATTTTTACACAACACAACCACAACCACAATGTCTAAAACACAAAATGAAATACTCAAGAAGAAGCATGTCCTACTATAAAGGATTATGTTTAAATACCTTACAAGAGCTTCACTTGACAAGAAGATCTGAAAGGTTAGACTAAACATAGGAGTTATAAAATTCATTAAAGTTAAACTGAAAACTAAAATGTAAAATTATTAAAGAGGAAATTCTGGATCAACTAGTGCAACTATGTAAAATTTATTTTTTTAAGATGTTTATGAAAGACGTTTTGTGTTCACTTATTGCATTTATTTGACAGTAATATTTAAAAATAACTTTTAATATATTTTAAAATGCAATTTATTCCAGTCTTCAATATCACACGATCCTTCAGAATTAATTTTTTTTGTTTTTGTGGACACTTTTGTTTTTCAGGATTCTTTGATGAATAGAAAGTTCAAAAGAGTATCATTTATTTGAAATAGAAATCTTTCATAACATTATAAATGTCTTTAACTTTTCATCAATTTAAAATGTCCTTGCTGAATAAAACGATACATTTCTTTGAAATAAATGCACACACACAAATACAACAAAAAAACCCTCAGGCTTCAGTGTCACATGATCCTTCAGAAATCATTCTAATAAGCTGATTTGCTGCTGAAGAGACATTTCTTATTATGATCAATTTTGAAAACAGTGGTTGTTAATATTGCTTAAATTTTTTGTGCGGAAACGGTGATTTTTTTATTAATAGAAAGTTCAAAAGAAAAGCATTTATTTGAAATAGAAATCTTTCATAACATTATAAATGTCTTTAACTTTTCATCAATTTAAAATGTCCTTGCTGAATAAAACGATACATTTCTTTGAAATAAATGCACACACACAAATACAACAAAAAAACCCTGAAAAGTACTTTCATCAAAGATTTAGTTAGCAAGTAAACTTTGACTGAATAACAAACTGAATAATCTCCAAATAACTTTAAACCAACACAAACAGCATTTCCTTCAATTATAAACAGTGTAGACAAACTTTCAAGTATCCATTAAGGGAATGTGAAGGTTAGCCAAGCAGTTCAACAGAAGAGATGGCTTCTCAATTCTCACATGCTTGGTTGATGAGCAACAAGTGACAAAACTGACCCAGACATGCTGGAACATGTTTTTGCATCTGTGTAACGTGACAATATGCTAATTATATTCCTGCCAAAGAATCATATCAAACAATTTGCAGCAAGAAGTAACAGTTCAAAACATGAACATACTACATACAGTGGCCCTAAAAAATATCTAGACACGATTGGACACTGTATGAATTGTATGAATTTCATTGTTTTAGATTTTTTTTAAAAAGTGTCATCTGCAAACAAATGACACTTGAACTTTTAGTGGAACTAGTCTCAAGGTCATTTTTTAGTGGATGTGTGGAGTCGGTTCCACTAAAGTTCACGCAGGTGTCCTAGAAGAGTAACCACAGGTGCAGTGTATCATAACGCAATGACATTCATACATTTTTAGTTGTCCAAATTCTTTTTCAGGCTACTGTACATGAAGCAGATGAGGCAGGACACTCACTGTGGCTTTGAGCGCCTGGATTGTGTGATGTCTGGGGAAGCCCATGGAGGTGAGGATGGAGATGCTCTCTTCTGGAGGTTGGTTGTCCAGCGCACTGCTAGTAGGGAAGCTGGGGCCGGGCAGGTCTGGTTCCATGTAAGTGGGAATTGCCAGAGGCTCAGCAAAATCTACAGTTGGTTTTACAAGAGAAATAAGAGACAAGTATTTTATCACACATATATAGTGTTATTACATTTAAAATATCACAACACAGACAACACGATAGTAGATGGAAGTACATTATGCGGTACTATACATCCAAAATATCTCACAAAGAACACCAGATCAGTGTTGGGGAAAGGTACTTTTAAAAGTAATGCATTACAATATTGCGTTACTTCCTACAAAAGTAACTAATTACGTTACTTAGTTACTTTTTATTGAAAGCAATGCGTTACGTTACTTTTGCGTTACTTTTTAAATCTGGGCTGGGCTTGCTTGTTTGCTTTTAATATAAAAAGTTCTATTTTTGGCAAATATAAAAGCCCTTTCACACCAAAAGCCTCAGGCTGAAGGAAATGTAAATTCACGTCTGTACAGTAGCACACAGAAAGTTCAACACTCTTCAGCAATAAAAAAATAAGAAGAAATGTTAGTTTATCTTGTGTAATTTTTGCTTATTAGTATGGTTGAATTGGATCACTGAAGGTTAGCAGCAAATCGGTTAATAAAATGGGATTAAATACACAAAGGTTATTTGTATTATTTAACATTTTTAATTATTGCAGCTTTGAGTCATATTCTGAGTTGCGTTTAACTGTTTTTATTAATTTTGAGGAAAACTAAATCTGATTTTTTTTGTGAGTGAGTGAGATTAATTAATGCATGTTCACATTTATTCTAGAACTAAAGTAACATCTTACTCCCGATTTCTCTGAACAAGGGGACAGGAGAGCTTTCAATCATTAAATGGGAAAAAAAGTAACAGGCTTTACTTATTTGAAAAAGTATATTATTTGAAAACAGATATTTTCTTGTAAATTAAAAAGTAATGCGTTACTTTACTAGTTACTTGAAAAAAGTAATCTGATTACGTAACTCGCGTCGCACAGAAGCAGACGGAGGCGTTTCGACACATCCTGCCCCGGCGGTCGGCTGCTGTAGCCACCCCACCACCGGCTGCAGCCCCTTTGTCTGCTCGTCGCCGAGGGCGCCCTCCTGCGGCCTCCACCTTCGCTCCGGCGCGGCCACAACAGCAGCCTTCACAACGGCCGCAGCGTGGAGCTGGCCGCAGGAAACCGGCGCAGCCCGCCTCCGCCCCTGCCAAGCTCGTGAAATGCCAGGGCAGGCGGCAGCCCTGAGACGGGCAACCCGGAGCCCTTGGATCCTGCTCTTCAGGAGATGGTGACCGCACCACTCCTTCCCCCGGAGGAGGGCCGGGTGGA
>NW_015542377.1:367272-395010 GCF_001515605.1 Sinocyclocheilus anshuiensis | reverse complement strand
CACATTTATTCTAGAACTAAAGTAACATCTTACTCCCGATTTCTCTCAACAAGGGGACATGAGAGCTTTCAATCAATAAATGGGGGGAAAAAAAGTAACTGGCGTTACTTATTTGAAAAAGTAACTCAGATATTTTCTTGTAAATTAAAAAGTAATGCGTTACTTTACTAGTTACTTGAAAAAAAGTAATCTGATTACCAGATTCAACCTAGTGTGTGGATTTATTCACCAAAGAGAATACCAAGAGAGGGTGAAAATATCACACTCGCTGCTCTATTGAGATTACACAGATAAACCGGAAATTCAAATGAACACGAGCCATGTAATCCATTCCCTGTAGTCTGCAACTAATCCTTTAATGTTCAAGATCAAATGCTGTGTCACACACACACACACACAAACTGTATGACACCACCATGTTTGACCGTTAGCAACTACAAACTGACCAGCCTCAGTCCTAAACGAACAAACATTCCAATTAAGTACTGAAGGCCGTCCTGTGCACCATGCCTAACAACATGATATATGACTTGATAAAGAGCAAAAGATGTGCTCACACACACACACACACACACACACACACACACACACACAAACACACTGTATGACACCACCATGTCTGACCGCTGCAACTATAAACTGACCAGGCTCAGTCCTACATGAACAAACATTCAGGTACTCCTGACAACAGACTTGATATTTAATAACAACCTTAAGTTCCTTACCTTGAAAATTACTACTATATATAAAATAAGTATACAAATTAAGCAGAAATGTGACTATTAAATATTAATTAAATTAAATATGTATTAATATTAATTATGAATACATTTTAAATTAAAAGCTATTGTACCATGTAAATATCTCATAAAAGAGAAAGGTATCTCTCAAGCTTCTTTTTTAGAACTTGATTATTTATTTTATAATCCCATTTTGACTAATTCCTTTATTAATTTGCAATTTAATTAGCATTTTTTTTTTACATTTTATTCAGCAACCATGCATTAAATTGATCAAAAGTGACAGTAACAACTTTTACATTGTTAAAAAAAAACATCAATCTATTAATAAATGCTGTTCTTTTGAACTTTCCATTCATCAAATTACCCTAAAATAGTAATATAAAAAAGTATCAGTTTCCAAAAAAAAAAATTAAGCAGAACAACTGTTTTCAACTTTGATAATGATAGGAAATATTTATTGAGCATGAAATCAACATATTGGAATGATTTAGCTTTGTCATACAAAGTAATAAAGTAGAGTTAAAAAAATTAAAACAGAAAACAGTTATTTTTAAATTGTAATAATATTTAGGTTTACTGTATTATTATATGTATAAATATAAATATACATATGTAAATATACTTGCATAAATCAGTCAAGGCAAACAAAATATATAATATTAGGTATGAATTGTCTGTTTATTAATTAAAGAAAAACTGAAATTATGTATGAAAATATCACACACACACAAACATAAAAGGCAAAGCAGGACAAAATATTTTTACTTTTTAATATAAAAAGTTAAGATTTCTTCTTTCCTTAGACTAGCTATATATCACCTCCACAGCACTGAAGAATTAAGGTAAGACTAAAAAAATCTCTGTATATTGCACACTATATTAATAACCACTGTCAATAGCATCTATATAGAAACAGGCCCAGCTGTAGCTGTGGAGCAGACGTAAGCCACACGAGTCTAGGAGGTGCAAAGCTAATGGGGTTTGGACCGCTTGAGACTCTGCTTGTGTGTATGTCTGAGTCCGTTTGTGATTTCAGGTGCTTAACTGGGGCAGGAAAGTGAGGAGAACATAATTTCCTGCTCACAGGTGACGCTCAGTTGTGAGGACTGTGTTTACTAGCCACAAGTGCAATGATAAACCAGGTTGACTAGCAAGAGACTTGAAAGACAACCTTGTGTAAACTTGAATCTACTCAACTAGAACATTTTGAGTTCAATAATATAAAGCACCTTAGATCTAAAATGCATTTGGATTAATCACTTTGGCATGAATCTTTCCCCATCATTGAAAATACGCAACTCTTTACGTCACATGTATTTATCTTATACCCTAGCTAAGTGACATGCTCCAAACATAAAATATTCCCCTGTGGCTGGAACCCAGATAATGAGCCTCACGAAGCACACCAGATTTCCATGGTTTATTTATCTTGAATGCAGCATAGACAACAGTTAAAAATATATGTTTGCTTTAACCAAACGGTATTATCACAGGTCATAGGTCTGTTCTGAAAAAATAAAAAACTCAACAGTGAATTCATCTTGGTAGAAACTACACTAATTAGGCAGATGCTTCACCTGGACATGGATATGACCCAGATTACAGGTGAGGGTAAATATGTTAAGGATAATACATGTTTTTTCCAACAACAATGTTTTGCAAATGACTGATTCCCCTGAGCCTGAAACATTAAGATTCAAATGACATTTTAAAATTAAACAGTCAAACTATAAAGACAAGCAAATTTAACATTTGGCCCAGTATTTGTTCCATCAAACTTCTACTGTTGGTTATGCTTTTACAAAATTTTCCTAGAGTGCAACAGCCGGGTTCTGGAAGTAAAAATGCCATTTATTTTCTTCATAGGGAAACTGATTTTTAGTAATAACATAAACCATTAAAGACCGACCTATTGCAAACACAGAGGTTTTTAATCGATAGTATATGCTTTTGTTGAAGCCATCAGTTTGCATTATTCCAAATTATGTTTTAAATAGTCTTGTTTAACAGCAGCTAAAAACTACATTGTTTTACATCCCTGGTGAAAAACTGCATTACCCATGATGCTGTAAAGAAAATTGCTCCAATCAGAAAGGCGCAGCTCCACACCCGATGTAGTTGAATATGTGTGTGTGTGTGTGTACACCTTTTCTCCTGGTGATGGACCAGGAATCTGGCATCTCAGAGGACGTGTATTTGGTATTGTCTCATATGGTGGCTGCCTACAAAAATGTTAGGAAAATATTTTAGATTTAATATGATTTTACATATACTCTAATGGAAATCCTACTGATGTTGTAGAAGTTATTTGCTTACTGATATAAGTATCAGAGTTTCTTTTTAAATACCATTTTACAATTTTGACAGGGGCAGGCTTCTTTTCAGGCTCTTCAATACAGGGTAGAGTCAAAACCTGATTACTAATAGTTTTCAGATAATCGTCTGCATGACTCTGTGAATCAAGAAACAAATGTTTACAAGCATCATTCTTCCATGCTCCACATTTCACATATTTGTGTTTTCATTTTCATTGCATGAATCTATATATCATACAAGCCAGGGACTGCTAGATGACCTCAAATTCTTTTAATTATATATATATATATATATAGAGCGAGAGAGAGAGAGAGAGATCAAAATATATTGATTCTATATATATGATCAATAACTTTAAATTGACAGTTTTATATTTTTCCATCATTTTGAATTAGATTATATCATTCACAATGATTAATGGGATTGTAGTTCTTTCCCTCATTAAAACAGGTACACAGTACACAGATAAGTGAAGCACTTTTGTACTTTTGTCTTTTTGTCCGATTTTCAAATACTTTTTTGCTTTAAACAAAAGTTTGTAATGTTGTGATTCACCTTTTGGTTGGTTTAGTTAATGCTTTTTAATGCTTTAACAGGACTTTTTTGAAATCCCTATGGGAAAAACGAATGGAAAAAATACTTCTGGAACTGGAGCTAGCACCTCTGAAAAAGAGGGTGAACACACATGCACTCTATTCAGCCCATTTATGCCAATTTTGCATATTGTTGCACCAACGCACATCATAGAGTAATAGTAATATCCAATGTTTGAATTTAAGGACTTCTGTATTAAAAACTATTTTGATACAATTTTGCATCACCGTTTAATTTCCCATAAGGCCTAAAGCAAAACCAGCTGAGTAAATATTGTTGTGAAACCGTGCTCGAGTTTTTGAAAGAATTCAACTGGATGGCTAATATGAAAATGACAGTAAGTTCATCCGAGTTAAATGTCTAAAATGTCTACAGTAAAAGTGTTCCTTTTGAGGCAGCCTGTAATTAGGTGACAGTGTCTTCTGCTCAATTAGACTTTCCCTCACACTTCACCTCCAGCAAAATGGCTACAACCTTTTATCCAGTGGAGCTAAAATGGCAGACACTTGAGTGTTTTCCATTGATTATTAGACTATGTGACCAGAGCCATTAGAACAAATAAAATCTCATACATTTAATACAGTATCAGCTGCAAGTTTTAGACCATAAGTAATGTATATAATTTGCTATTTGTTTATGGAACATTTTATAGTGTTACATAATATACATTGTTAAATATTAGATATAATAACCAATACTACTATTATTATTTTAAGTAATATGGAATAATTGGAATATGGAATAATTATATGGAATAAGCAAAGGACACAAAGGATATGCCTTTGTTCAAAATGTGTCAGTTCAGTCGAGATATGAGGATCTACCTGGCTCTTCCATGTGTGCTATTATCCAGTTAAAGGCCATCTCTGCCCCCATGTTCCCAGTGTAGTACACTGCCTTCCGACAGGCTTCCAGAGGGAAACCCATCTCTGCCAGTTGCATCACAGATGATTCATCTATTTCTGGAGCTGAGGAACAGGTAGAGAATAGTGGCTTTTAACCAACATCAGCAGCCCATAACTAACAATAAATACACAGACCATATTTAAAGTCAACAAGAGAAACTAATGGACCATTTTGAGAGACTTTTAATATTGTTCATCGAATAAGTAATTTTGTAGTGCATGCACACAATTGTAAATATGTCAGATGTAATTCTGAATTTACAATCAAAGTGGTACTTACATTCCAAAGAGTTGTTTGTTGTACTGTCTGAATGCAAAAACAAGACAAAGCAAAGCAAAAGGGGATGCTAAATATGCAATTGTGCAAGCAGACTACTTTTTATTATATTGCGTTATATAATATTTAAAGAAATTCAAACAATGGCAAAAAAAAAACATAAAAAACTGAGCGATAGTAAGATTTTTTATTTTTAATAAAGTTATTCAGCTCACCAAGTCTGCATTTATTTGATAGTAAAATAGTAAAACAGTAAAAACGGTAATAATAATGTAAAATATTCTACATTTAAAATAACTCTTTTCAATTTTAATATATTTTAAAAAATATAATTAATTCCTATTATGGCAATGTTGATTTTCTTCAGTGTCACATGATCCTTCAGAAATCATTCTAATATGTTGATTTGGTGCTCAAGAATCATTTCTTACTATTATCAATGCTGCTTATTTTTGTGGAAACCATGATACATGTCTTCAGGATTCAGAAGATTGATTCAATTTGAAATAGAATAGAATTAGAATTAGAAATAGATTTTTTTTGTAACAATGTAAAAGTATTTACTTTTGATTCATTTAATGCATCCTTGCTGAATAAATTAATTTCTATCAAAAAAAAAAAAAAGTCTAGTCTAAAGTTTCTCACCTCTGGTGTCTTCAGGAATGACAATGGGAGGTGTAATGTCAGGCAGTTCTGCTTCTCCAGCCTGTAGCCCTGTGGCCCGGAGGCGATTCAAGTCCAGGAAATCAGGTACATCTACAGAAACATCTGTAGCACATAAAAAAAAGATTTTGAAGGAAATTATATATTACAAAAAGACATACTGTACACTGATACACTCAGAACAGACTCTGGGCATCATTCCTTTCCAAAAACCTTGCCAACAGTCATTGATCCCAAAAATCTCTCATGTAAAAATACAGTGTTAGAGTACCCTCTGCTGGACAAGGGAAAAGCTTCTGCTGAGCAAACATAACACCTTGTAAACTGATAGTGTTTTGAGGCAAGCAATCATGATGCATTGCTCAACATGAATAACACGTGGTGGTCTGAATTGCACAAGAGAGCATGTTATCCAGACACAGATGACAAACAAGAACATGACATATCAATAAATCTGCTTTGACAGGAGCTGGAGGTACAGAGAAACAAAAATCCTTTCATTAAGATTGGGAAAAAATGGGATGATCCAACATTTTGTACATGCTTTGAATGCTTATGTCATCAATGTGTTAATTTATCTACAACAATGTGAAATCAAATATACAATGTCAAACTAAGAGTTTACTAAAATTACACACCTAACTTTTTGGGCACCCAATCAACCCCAAATGTGAACTTCTTTATTTGAACGATCATGTAATCTGGGAAAGATGCGAAACGAGAAGTCCTGAAGAGAGAGAAAGATATAATCTTTTAGAGCAGGGGTTTATACGTATATTGGGATTTATATACATATACATGGGTTTATCTATAAACTGCCGCTCAAAAGTTCTAACATTGATAATATTAAAATATTACATGCATATTAAAATTATTTCTGAAGGATCATGTGAAGACTGGAGTAATGACTGGTGAAAATTCAGCTTTGCATCACAGGAATAAATTATATTTTAAAGTATACTACAACAGAAAACCATTTTTTAAAGTGCAATAATACTTCACAATATTACAGTTTTTTTTCTGTATTTTTGGTAAAAAAAAATACAGCCTTGATGAGCATAAGAAACTTATTTAAAAAAAAAAAAAAATTAAAAATCTTACTGATCCCAAACTTTTGAACGGCAGTATATAGGCTATAGGCAATCTACCTCATGAACAGTTAAATGTTCTCCCATTGTGCAATACAAATATGTGCATTAACCTAAATACTATTTAGTGTGTGTATATATATATATATATATATATATATACACACACAAACACAAACACACACACACACACACATAAATATTATAAAAATGACAAAAATACAATAAAAAGTAATGATAAATATTATAATTAAATGTATATATTAAATAGCATGAAATTGCGTTATTGTAGATGTAATCCCCATGATATTCTTCTAAATTTTGGAGAATGTGTTACAAGTCCTTCGAAGGTCTCAAAACCAGAACCTTGCTTACTTCACTCCGGCCGACTTGGCTTGCAGTGCAGAGCTCCAGAAGTCTGGAACATTCTCAGGCTCAGTGAAGTCTTGCAGACAGGCAGTGAAGGGGATTCGGGCTCTCACCGGCTCTGGAGGGGGCCGCATGTTCTCCTCAGCTTCCTTCCGCTTACTCTCATATGCTATTAACTCCTCTGTACAATCGACAAAACCATATGCAATTAAAACACCATTAGGTCTACCTGCACATTAGATTAACTGAAAAGAGCTAAAATAATATTAAACACAATAAAACAGTATCACCTGACTACATTCAATTTCATAATTTTGTATAGTCAGATCATGTAGAAATAGCTCTTTAAATGCAATAAAAAACCCATTTCAACTTTTTATAGTGCAGGAGCGATGTTTAACTCAGTTGTAGAAGGTATTACCTCTGTTGCTGGCAGCCTCTAAGGGTACAGGAAGCTGCATAAGGTAGTCCACTCGCTGTGTGTACCGCACCTTCTGTGTCTGACAGCACTGCACTCGCTCCTCAACTAAGAAGCGGAACACATCGCTGGGGGTCTCTGAGCCTGAACTGTTCCTCTGGAAATGGCAAAACACAAGTTCTTTTCTGTTAGAGCCATGGCACAGTGGGTAACACTGCACATTATAAGAGCTGGTTTGCTCATGGAAAAACAGATTTGAATCCGACCTGTTCACATTCGCCTTTTCTCCTTAACTTTCCTATCTACTTTTCCGGTCCATTAAAGGCAAAAGCCTATAAAAAGTTTTGTTGAGGCACTAAGAACCTTCAAAGACAGACAGCATTTAATACATTAATGAGATAATCCACCCAAAAATTAAAATTATATCATTATTTATTCACCCTTGTGTCGTTCCAAACCTGTATGCAGTTTAACTGTTCCTCTGGAAATGGCAAAACACAAGTTCTTTTCTGTTAGAGCCATGGCACAGTGGGTAACACTGCACATTATAAGAGCTGGTTTGCTCATGGAAAAACAGATTTGAATCCGACCTGTTCACATTCGCCTTTTCTCCTTAACTTTCCTATCTACTTTTCCGGTCCATTAAAGGCAAAAGCCTATAAAAAGTTTTGTTGAGGCACTAAGAACCTTCAAAGACAGACAGCATTTAATACATTAATGAGATAATCCACCCAAAAATTAAAATTATATCATTATTTATTCACCCTTGTGTCGTTCCAAACCTGTATGCAGTTTAATCTTCGTCAGAACACACAAAAAAAAAAAAAAGATATTCTGAAGAATGCTGGTAACTAAACAGTTTCGGTACCAATTGACTTCCCATTGTATTTTTTGCCCATATAATGGAAGTCATAGGGAACTGAAACTGTTTGGTTTTCATCATTCGTCAATATCAGATGTTCCACAGAGCAAAAATTCATACAGGTTTTGAATGCCATACAGATGAGCAAATAATGGCAGGATTTTCATTTTGGGGTGGACTATCCCTTTAACAACCAAAATTATGACTTAAAACACAATAATGGTCATATAATTAACATTTCTACAAAACAAATGGTAAACAAATCAACTTTGTATTTAAATTCAGGCATCTTTAGGGACAGTACAGCATTAGTCCATAATTAAGATCAACAAGGTCATCCTAGGGCAGTTTCGCTATTCTGAGGCCATACAGAAATATACCAGCCCTCCTCTATCAAGTCTGAGATACTAGAGACCACTGAGCAGAGAACAAACCTCCTGAGGATGTAGAAACGCACTGTAAGGTCCCTTCACTGTTCACAGGCCTTATGCCATTTCACACAAGGCACAGCTGAGGGTGGCTACAAATAAACCAGTCAACATTTCTGAGTACCAAACATTTCAAAGAACTATAGCTCTGTCTTGGTTTTATGAGGTTGACCCCACTTGGTTTATATGCACTGTCAGGACCAAGCAAACGTCAGCAAAGATTAGGTCTTGATCAGTTCATCACTTCAAAATCAAACAACTATATAAATATATCAAGATTTTTAAAGCTTCACCTGAAATCTAAATTGACTATTTTCATAATTCTATCTCTATTGTGAATGATTCTATCTACTGTATTTTGTGGACAGATCTCTATTGCTATCTCTATTGCGAATGATTTGTTCTATTATAAACTATTCATCTGTGCATGTTAGTTAAATTATAAAAAATGTCACTAGTAGGCATTCCTACTCGACCTCTGTATCTAACTATATTAGGTGGGTGATCATTGCCTGCACTCCCAGGTAGTTGCTTGTTACATCACATTACTACTTACTCTACCATTCAAACGTTTGGTGTCAGTAAGATTCAGCATGGATGCTTTAAATTTATCAAAAGTTACAATAAAGACAATTATAATGGAAGATTGGTATTTCAAATAAATGTTGTTGTTTTTTTTTTTACTTTCTATTCATCAAATAATCTTGAAAAAAAAACGAAATCAGTTTCCACAAAAATATCAATCAGTTTTCAACATTGATAATAATATGAAATGTTTCTTGAGCACCAAATCAGCATATCAGAATGATTTCTGAAGGATCATGTGACACTGAAGACTGGAGTACTGACTGATGAAAATTCTGCTTTGCCATCACTGGAATGAATTACATTTTATAATATAAGAAAACTGGCAATTCTAATTCCAAAAGCAAATCACTCTCAGTGTGAATACTCCTTAATAACCTGCTAACCCTCTGAACTGACTTTCCTTTTCAGCTGATCTCACCAAGCACTTATATTTTCCAAACCCTCCCTCCAGCCACCTGTCATATAGAAGCCTTTTTGCATGATCCAATCAGTTCAAAAGTATGTCCCATTGTAGCAGAAAAGGGAATTCTATTGGGAATTCTTAATTATATGCAAATTCTATTTCTTGTTGACATAGTCTAACAGTGCAGCTCCACTGTTGTTTGTTTTTAAGTCACGGAAGTGTCAGGGAAGGCAATGACTTTCATTCTGGACATAGACCAAGTGGGGAGGGTAACAGGAAGCATTATCAGCCCTGTGTAACCAATAGGGGTATCTAATTTTAACTCAGTTGAGAAAGTCACTTTAAGTATGTGTCTGCCAGCAGAGGGATAGAGAGTGCAGTCAAATGTGTCTCCTGAAACCAGAGCCTGCTGACAAGACTCAAGGTCTACAAACACGTCTGGGGAAATTCCAGCCAAACCCTAGAAACCCTTGATTCTCTGAAATCTTTTTTTTTTTTTTAAATAAAAGAAGACTGCAAATGACACCCTGTATCAATCCAAACCCAAATGTACAAAAGGAGTCATCTAGAAAAATGTCTATTGCCAAGCTGCTCTTGTTCCGTGAAATTAAAGTAATTTATAACCAGTTTTCAGCTTTAAAAAAGTCACATAGGTTTGAAGTGACATGCGGGTGGTTATTTAGAATTTTAATTTTTGTGTGACAGACATGAAATCTTGACAGTCAAGGAAATATTGTGTTTTCCAAAAAAAAAAAAAAAGAAGCACATGAAAGAGAAACACATTCGTACCTCCACCAGGTTAATTAAGTGCAGAAAGAATTCATGAGCATCTTGTTGCCGGTTTGAGGAGAACTCTGGGTGTCCTTTACTGACCAGCGCTTTGAACATCTTTGGTGAAATCCCTCTTTGCTGCTGCTACCGAAAGAAAACAACATGATACATCTTGTTGATACATCAGAATCACCAAATGCACTTTAAAATGTCATCAGAAAACCTATTAAGAAAGTTGGATCGCAGCATGACATACTTAAACACTCTTAAAAGGCCACAAACCTGAACTTTATAGGAAAATGGCAAGCAGCATTTTTTGTTTCATAAAAAATACATCAAATTAAGCCCATGTATTCTTTGAACAAGAAATTATTTATATTATTTTGGAAGCATATGAACAATTCTGTATAAATTCAGTGGACCTCCAAATGATTATATTTTAGTCATTTATAATGATATTTAAATAAAAAACACACAAAAACAATGCAGGACACCTAAAACATTAATTTAGCTTACGAAAACAAGCGCACCAAAAGTACATTCATGTCTGCAAACCCATGCTGCTGCTCATTTGCTTACAATTAAACTCTGCTCAACTTTGTTGTATGATTTTGTTTGTTGTGTTCACCTCAATTTGCCAATGAATGACCTCCAGTTATTGCAAAAATTGTCAGAATGACTGTACCTTAAGGTTGTTTCAAATACGTCTGAAATAAGTAACTAGTAGGCACCATGGGTATTGGTCTGACAACGAAGGCAAAACAGCATCTTGTAAGTGTAAACAGAGTTATGTAAACCTAATTAAGCCAAATATCAACAAGACAGACCAAGTCAAATATCCAGTTATTGCAAAAATTGTCAGAATGACTGTACCTTAAGGTTGTTTCAAATACGTCTGAAATAAGTAACTAGTAGGCACCATGGGTATTGGTCTGACAACGAAGGCAAAACAGCATCTTGTAAGTGTAAACAGAGTTATGTGAACCTAATTAAGCCAAATATCAACAAGACAGACCAAGTGAAATACCTTGTATTCTTCTTTCATCACCTGTTCAATAAGATCTGATTTCATTGGAGGTTTTGAGTACTGGCCTGAGAGAAGTCCATGACCAAGTTTTGCCCTTAAAAGGTAGGAAAACACACGTTCCAATTTAGATACCATGTCAAAATTACACAATTTAGTAAAGACGTGTTTAAGTGCTGCCATATTATACTTTAAATGAATTATCAACCAATGCAACTGTCATATAGTAAAGATATGTATAATATTGCATTGCAATTATACAAGAATTAGATGTAATTTGAATTTCAGAACTAAAAAACAAGATAAATGCAACATGATAATCACATTCCATGACAAAAACACCTACATTTGTGTGCTGAAATCCTGAGTTGGGTCAAGGGGTGAGTAGTCAAATATTCTCTGTAGGTTCCCAACATACCTGCAGAATAAATATTGGAAAGAAAAGCAATAATTTCTTACTGTCACACCTGCATATTGAATTCACTAAGTAAAGAAGCCCCTGGCTAGATCCTTTAAATCTGGCACTGAAATAAAATCACTGACATACAAAAGAAAACAATAGCAATCAAACTGTTAGAAGGCAGAGTTTAAAGGAACAGTTCTCCCAAAAATCTAAATTTGAAAATGTACACACCCTAAGGCCATCCAACATGTAGAAGAGTTTGTTTCTTTATTGGAACAGATTTGGAGAATCCAAAATCCACTGATGTATTTGTTTAGAACAGTTTTGGACTGCTTTTGATTGTAAATGGTGCTTGATCTGTGCATATGTCTCTCCTGATGCAGACAAGATTAATTTTCACTGGAGAAAGTAATATTATTGAAACTAATATTATAATATCTAGTATTATGGAGGACTCATATTTTAGCTGAAAGCAACTGTTTGAAGTTAAAAGCGTCTTGATGATATTATTACAAACATGCAGCCTTTCACTTCACAAGATGTTAATTGATGGACTGGAGTCATGTGGATCACTTGTGGATTAGTGTGATGATTTTTTCAGCTGTTTGGACTCTCATTCTTACGGCACCCAATCACTGCTGAGGATCCATTGGTGAGCAAATTATGTAATGCTAAATTTCTCCAAATCTGTTCTGATGAAGAAACAAACTCATCTTGGCTGGCCAGAAATGTCATTTCTACAGTGTGATAGCATTCAAACTCGGCTTCTTTCTTTGTACACAGACTCAAAGACAATGGTAGGAGAATGTGGACAAGTATGTAGAATGTATTGGGCCATTAAGGATTTTAAGGTACTTACGCTCTCTGGAACTCTGGAATACTGAAAAGCACTTGCATAGTGGTGCTCAGGTAGCAGCTGTTGCCCAGGTTTTTGATGCCCGTGTATCCTGAGCCATAGACAGGCTTTAGCTTTAGACTGGACTCCTGAATCACTTCCCAGTCACTCACACGCGGCTGCACGTGGTTGTCTGTATGATGGCCATTCTCTGTCTGTGAGGGATGGACATAGACATTTGAGGAGATTGGAAGGAGGCAGTGTTGCTTGTTTTTGCTTAATTGTTTAACTATTTAATTTAGTTGAGTTGAGTTGAGTATTATATATATTGTTTTTCACTGCATAGTCAAATATTAAGAAGGTATACTTTTATTTTGAAAATCTGGAAAACTTTGTATTATGTGGAGAAATATATAAATATGGAAAATATAAACAGAAAAACATACCCTTTGCATTTGCAGCATATCTATTCCGAAGTGTAACAAATGTTCTGATATGTGAGGATCAAGCACCGCTTCTTCTTCATCGAAAGAATAAATATCTGCAAAAGAGAGATAGTAACTGAAACATTCGTAAAACCTTCTATAAATAATAAAAACAATGTCTAAATTATGTTTGAGCCTGAATGTATTGTGTATGTTATACATGTGTACCAAACATATTCCCTGAAAGTCTGTGTGACACATGAAAACCTGTCATTGAGAGACACTTACCTGCTCCATCTGGGTTGATTGTGTCGAGTTTAACTGCCAGGGGGAAGTTGGTTTCTTTGTAGTGCTCAAGGGCATGTCCGTTCCCTCCGCTCCCATCAAAGAACCACTTCCCACAGAGGACAGAGCCATCCGTCAGGTTTAGCCACAGGTTCTCTCTCATTTCACACTTGGCGCACTTCCAGCCACTAATAGGACATAACCCATATTGAAGACACAAACAGGCAGGAGAGGAACTCCTCATATTTCAGTTCAGTTATGAGGCTATGTTACTCTATAATCCACTGACTGTATGCTGTAATCTTATCGTGTAGACCAAGACAGAGACCATTTCCAAAATATCAATATATCGGCTAGACCAGGGGTAGGCAAGTTCGGTCCTAGAGAGCCGCAGTCCTGCAGAGTTCAGCTCCAACCCTAATCAAACACACCTGAACAAGCTAATCAATGTCTTCAGGATTACTAAGGCTATAGGCAGGTGAGTTTTTTTTTCAGGGTTGGAGCTGAACTCTGCAGGACTGCGGCTCTCTAGGACCGAACTTGCCTACCCCTGGGCTAGACCAATCTTGGCCCATATTTGGCCATTTTGAGATTATCTGCCACATGGCTAAAGAAACCCCCTTTAGTGTTGTTGTTAACTAAAACTAATTGTTTTTGGCAATTGAAATTAAGCTGAACTATAATAAAAATATAAATATTAGATGAAAAACAAAGAACATTTTGAAATAAATAAGTTTTAAGTTGAAGCACTAAAATTACTGAAACTGAAATGAAAATAAACTAAAAGCTAAATAGAAATTTAAAAAAAAAAACATAACAAAATCAATAAAACTGAAATTAAAATGAAAACTGAAAATATAAAAGCTAATTTAAAATATTAATAAATACAATAATCCTTTTGTGTCTGTTCTTAAATTAAGCAACAACCTTGGCAACGGAAAAGGCACATTTTCTCTTTTCAAGTTTATGGTTTTATAGTTTTAGGGTAAATATGGTAAACAACTGTTAATTTCATACATTTTGTTATTTCACTACAATTAAACTACTATTTTATATACCACATTATATTAGCCATCAGACACCCTTCTCTCTAGATATCAGCATCAGTATCATCATTTGAAAATATTTTTTTTTTCATTTGAAACTGTCTAAACTGTTAAAGGGGTCATATGATGTTGCTAAAAAGAAAATTATTTTGTGTATTTGGTGTAATGTCCACAGCGACCAGCACGGATCAGCTCTAGGCATGACGAAGCGGATATCGTCCTCTTTTGGAAGGCCAAACAAAGTAGTTTCGCTTTCACAACGAAACACACAGCATCTTCGCGACATGGCGGCAGTGGCAACAACAATACTACAGCGAAAATAAAAGTTACGCCTTCTTTCTTTGCATGAACATTTGGGTGGAGTTATGCAGATATTCCCACACAGTGACGTAGACATGTGGGGGCGTGTTAGAACGAGCCGTTTTAGGTAGGTGTGGTTGACTCTTAACTTTTATAAAGAATATCTCTTTGGATTTGAGACTTTAGTCTTTGCAACTTTACAGATCTTCTTTATGCACCAAGAACTTGTAACACTCCAAAGAGAAAGGAAAAATTGAAATCGCATCATATGACCCCTTTAAAGCGCCCTTTCACATTTCAATAGCAAGACATAAAGATTACGCAATACCAGTCAGATTCAAATAATACAAAAAATCTGTTTATCTGCTCGGATCTCATTTCATCCCATGTAATTTCAATTAGAATCATTTAGCATTGGTTCCAAATGATCCAAATTACCTTTAAGCATTCCTTAGGAATATTTGATTAGGGATATCGGTCAATCACTAATCTTTAATGTGGTTAACCAACAGCATGCATTGCCTCATACATGTCAAGACATTCTACTGGGTGTATTAATAAGTTATCCTAAACATATTCAAGCACTTATTCAAACATCAATAGCTTGTTTTGATATTAATCCACCTGGCAGAGAAAGCAGACATATCAGATTCAAGGGTGACCTGAAGCAAGCATCGGCAGTCTCTAGAATGCTAGTCCATGTGACTCTGGGCTCCCATGTGACCAACCTGGGAGGAATTCGAACCCTATTATCCTGCTGTCTAAGACTTCTGGCATGTCTAGATACTTGGATCTCCTCTTCCCATGAATCAGCCTCCTGCTTTTTGTATGGAGATGAAGCATTGAGGACGGCATCACAGGCTATTGTAACCTGAAAGTTAAAGGGACACGTGAACATTACATTGCTTAATGTGATATTGCACCTAATGAGTGCTTACGAAACCACAGCAAGCTGGAAAGTGGTGCAGACTATTACTAATTAGATTTAAAAGCCTTGAAGCTCCTGGGCAGATAGGTTAGATAATGCATCTATTTTCAAGGTAATAAATATTAGGGCAGCAGCAGTAAGTAAGCACACCATGCAACTGACAAACACAAAAATGTGTTTAGTTGTGTGCTACTGTATGTGTTGTATGAATAGCTGAAGTACAACATAAACTGTAACAAATGAACCTTTTTGCATCATGTGTACTAAATGAACAAATATTGAGATATGTTTGTACACTACTGTTAAAGATTATGGGGTAGGTAAGATTTTTTCATTCTTTTGATAAAAGTTTCTTATGCTCACAAAGGCTGCATTTTTTAAACCAAAAATTTGAATAAAAACTGTAATATTGTGAAATACTGTCACAATTTAAAATAAAAAATATTTTCTTTAAATACATTATACAATATTTTTTTATTTCTGCATGGCAAAGGTGAATTTTCAGGGGTCATTACTCTAGTCTTTACTGTCACGTGATTATGCTAATATGCTGATTTGCTGCTCAATAAACTTTTTTATTATTATCAGTGTTGTGCTGCTTAATCATTTTGGGAAATTGTAATTCTTGATTAACACAAATTTAAATTTTTTAATTAAATCAAAATTTTATTTGAAATAGAATTTTAATTTATAAACAACGTAAACGACTTTACTATTACTTTTGATCAACTGAATGCGTTCTTGCTGGGAAAAAAAAAGTACACATTTCTTTCAATTGAAAAAATCTTACAGCTATCGACTCCAAACTTTTAAACGGTAGTTTATATTTTGAGAAATTCACAAACAGCCCTGTGGAAAATACATATTTTTTTTATTTAAAATATTTGTGGTGAATTTTGAGTAAATTCTGTGTAAAATAAGCGTTTAATTTTCGATTTTATCTTTTTTTTTCTTTTGTTTGCTATCAATAAGAAATTGTATGGTAAAATGGTGCTGGGAAAAAAAAAGTACACATTTCTTTCAATTGAAAAAATCTTACAGCTATCGACTCCAAACTTTTAAACGGTAGTTTATATTTTGAGAAATTCACAAACAGCCCTGTGGAAAATACATATTTTTTTATTTAAAATATTTGTGGTGAATTTTGAGTAAATTCTGTGTAAAATAAGCATTTCATTTTCGATTTTATCTTTTTTCTTTTGTTTGCTATCAATAAGAAATTGTATGGTAAAATGGATCAATATTATAACAGCCATCAGCCAAATTGCTCACTCGGTATCTTTGTTTACTCCTTTATCACTCTTAATATTTTCAAAAATATCAATAAAAACACAAGACATGCTGTGTATTCAGGCAGCAATGACTGATAATTTTGCTTTAAACCAAAAATAATTATAAGAATTCAGATCTAATAAGAAATAAACTTGTTTTAAAAAATCAAAATTAAATCGGTAAGACTAAGCCTGGGCGATAAAACGGTATCGTATCTTTGTTTACTCCTTTATCACTCTTAATATTTTCAAAAATATCAATAAAAACACAAGACATGCTGTGTATTCAGGCAGCAATGACTGATAATTTTGCTTTAAACCAAAAATGATTATAAGAATTCAGTTCTAATAAGAAATAAACTTGTTTTAAAAAATCAAAATTAAATCGGTAAGACTAAGCCTGGCCGATAAAACGGTATCGATATTTATCGACGGTACATCTTTTTCGATAACGATATAAAAAATGTTCGATATAGCACATGATATAGGCACGTACTATGAGTGACGCAGACAGCACACACAAACATGAACACATGCTGAATTGAGTGCTGTGCCTGCCTGTGATGAAGAGATTGTGAATACATTTTTTTTTATATTAGTCGAATTTAAAATAAACATTTGCATTTGAATGCAAAAATAGTACAATCAAATGTTAGGTGTGTGTCTGGGAGCATCATTAGTGGAGTGCGAGATGCGGTAATGATGTGAGTGACGTTGTTGCATTTTAATGTTTTTGTTAGTCTAGCCCACGAGACGCCCGCTGCTGCGTTATTCATTCAAAATATTAGAGAAATGTATTAGCTCAATGCAGAGAAGATCTTGATTAGGTTAAAACCGAAACAAAGCCATTCACACAGAACGCATATTCAGCGCATTTTTAGATGGACAAATATGACTGCTGCACTCGCGTCTCATGCAAGAGATGTAGCCATGCAAAGTTAAAACAGTTTAAACTCAGTAGAAAACACGTCGCGAATTTGTGGAGGTTTACTCCTTTTCACTGCGTCTCTTATGTTTTTAAATGCAATCTGAGTGAATGGCGCTTCGGCTCTTTGTATTAAGCAATGCATAAATACATGATGCTGTTTTGTTAATAATTGTTTATGCAATTTACTAAATTATATTTTATTTATATGAGTTAATGTAGACGTAATGCACGTTTTTTTTATAGACAGTTATTTCCTTGCGTTGACAATTTAAATGTGCTGCATTATTTTGCTCATTGCACCCTCCTGTTGCCTCGGAAGACAATTAGACCTATTCAATAAAGACCTATTTAATCTGCATATAAAACATTAGAAATTAGATGTTTGTTTAATTTTTATTTTGTTTGTCTCAATAAATTGGGTTAATTTAAAAATACAGTGGTTAAATTTAAACAGTTTTTTCTATTGCTCTTTGTTTTAAAAAAGGTTATAACAAAATTTCAATAATTATCAATATCGAACGATATTTAACGTTATATCGTTTGATACATTTTTTAGCTATATCGCCCAGCCCTAGGTAAGACTACCTTAAGACCTATTTAATCTGCATATAAGACATTAGAAATTAGATATTTGTTTAATTTTTATTGTGTGTTTGACTCTTAAAAAATAAATATTTGTTGTTTGTCTCAATAAATTGGGTTAATTTAAAAATACAGTGGTTAAATTTAAACAGTTTTTTCTATTGCTCTTTGTTTTAAAAAAGGTTATAAAAAAATTTCAATAATTATCAATATCGAACGATATTTAACATTATATCGTTGATACATTTTTTAGCTATATCGCCCAGCCCTAGGTAAGACTATAAAACAAAAACTCATATTACTGCTACACCACATGACATCACTGCACACAATGAGAAGCATGAACAGTGAGTTTATAAAGTATAAGGTCATCTGCAGACAGAATATAATGTAATGACGTGATGTTTGACAAGCAAGCGTTGAAACTGAAAAGGCAGATCAGGCCTTTGGCATGCAGGGCACACAGGGCACATGAGCACACACTCTCACTAACCAGTGCGGGCAACTCCTCAATATTTGGTAAAGGGATCTCAAAGTGGTCTGGAAATATGACAAGCTTGGCCTCATCTTCATACTCATAATCAACTCCGTTAAAATCACGGTTTAGCTCTAAATCTTCAGGAAATGAAGCAGAAAGAGATATTTTTAATCAAGAGCTAATGGGATGACTGCACTCAAAACAAGTGCTTAAAATGTCCCCAAAAAATTAATTAATAAACACATGATGAAATTGCACAAAACATACACATTCAAAAATAGCTGTCTATTTTCATATTTATCTTTAGTATGTTTTGATGAAACATTTTCTTGAGCTCCCTTGATTGAACCAAAAACATTCAAATTTGAGACTAGAATGTATATCAATGTCTAATAAAAGTGTATATTTCAGGGGCAGCAACTCTCATTTTGTCTTTTTCAGGTTTTTAACACCCTTTAAAATGGCTTATTTGAAAGTGAAAGTGACGTGACATGTGGCCAAGTATGGTGACCCATACTTGGAATTAGTGCTCTGCATTTAACCCATCCTAAATGCACACACACAGCAGTGAACACACACAAACCGTGAACACACACCCGGAGCAGTGGGCAGCCATTTATGCTGCGGCGCCCGGGGAGCAGTTGGGGGTTCGGTGCCTTGCTCAAGGGCCCCTCAGTCGTGGTATTGAAGGTGGGAGAGAGCGCTGTACATTCACTCCCCCCGCCTCGAACCCACAACCTTTGGGTTATAAGTCCGTCTCTCTAACCATTAGGCCACGACTTCCCTATTTTACACTTAAATAGTCCTGCAATGCAAATTTTTCTAATTTTCTCTGTAGTCTCTCAATCAAAATGAGGTTATGAAAACAGCAAGTTTTATTACTATAAAAGAATAATAAATTAATTTTATTAGTTTGAGTTTTATGATAACATGACTACGAAAACTGACGGACTGAAGAAAGTATTTGATTGCATATGTTTGCCCTCTAAGCCACTCCAAGCAGACATATCCGTAATAGAACAGTCTGAGTTGCCTAAATGACATATTTGGGAAAGCATTGTGGGTTTACAAAATGACTGGCATCCTTTCTGACGTATTGTCCTCAAACAGAGAAGGAGGCATGTATATTGATTGGATGCCTGAGAATAAGGGGCCGCCGGTCCCCCACCTGCTACGTCACACCTCCAACGGCAGAAGTGTGTCAGCTTGGGGGGTTGATAGGGCACAGCAGCTGACAGCCACAGTCGGCCACTGTAAACCAACCCTTCATAGCAGAAGATTAGGCCAGGGCAAGCATGTGGCACTTTAGATTTAGAACGGTTACTAACTGCATATACAAATAAATGAGCTAAATTTAGCCCCAGCCCAGTAATTAATTTTTTATTTTTATTTTATTTTATTTAGTCATTTAGCAGATGCTCTAACTGCATATACAAATAAATTAGCTAAATTTAGCCCCAGCCAGTAATGACTGAGACTGCTAAACATAAAAATACATGGCTTATTAAAAAAGGTTTGAGGTAGAAGTTTAAGTCTCTGCTTTTTTTTTTATTTTTTTTTTTTACTTTAAAACAGACTTACCTAAAAATATTTTTCCGTTCCTTCTTCTTGGTATGGCACCCCCTGCAGCACCTGTGGCTTTCTGTAATTAACATCAGGAAACAACATGGGTCATAAAACTGTAAAGTGCTTTGTACTCAAATATTTTATGTGGTATTAGTATGTGATGTGGATATTTTCAGTATTTATAAGCAGCGCTGACTCTATTCTGTTTGTATGTTTGTTGTGGTTTAATTTAGTTTCTGTGTTTTGAAAATGTAATAAAAGAAAATCAAAAAAAGAAAACAACATGGATAATAAATAATGCCACATGTAACTGAACATCTGTACTATACAACAAATATTACTGAATCATGTTGCAAATTTGGATAAAATCCAATTGATGTGCATATGAAAGCTTGACAGATGGGAATGATTGTTCTGTACAAAGCACATAATGGTAAAATCAGTTGATTGTAGAGTAAACGACTGAATGGATAATGGTGACACACTTCTCATGTAATTCCAAGTATAAACAGCAAACACAAAAGCTACAGGAACAGAACCGGCTGTTTCTGGACAGATCCAGACATGAAAATAGCAGCATTTAACCAGCACATCCACATTCACTTGGAATGAACAAGAAACCATTAAATAATTACGTTCCTATTCTAAATTACCAACAAATCAGTCGTGATTAGGCAAATGTATAGGAGCAGGCTGGGATTCAATAGAACTGCTAAGACAATAACTTAAAGCAGCACTATGTACATTTTTTCTGTGTTCAAAATTTGCTAAATGTATATAATGAGCGAGTACATCATGAATTAATCTTCCAAAACGCGTTGTTGTCTTATTCCGAATCACTACGGTACACTTATAATAAGTACTTATATTTGGACTATTGTAGCCTGGTCGGGTCGTCACCGCTGCGGAGTAACACATACCTGCGTGAATCGCCATAGACATAAACTTACAGAAGTAGCTCCGGTTGAAATGTTCTTCCGCGGGATGTGTGCAGTTCTGTTTATTAACCGCTAGAGAGCCAAACGTTACATAGTGCTGCTTTAACATCTGAAGATTTAAAATCTATCATATTGAATTCAGTACGGTGTTTTAAATAATGCAGCACAGTTCATTTATCTTCTCTGTGTACCATGCTGTTTATGTTTATCTACCATGCTGTCTAGTTATGCTGTTCTTAGAAAATAATTGACATATTCTTTAAATGTGCTTTTTCTTGCTGACATTTCCCAAGACAGTTAGTGCAGTAGACACATGCTGGGCTCATCACTTATATGCCAAAATGTCAAAACCACCCTCTGAATTACCGAATTCTTTCTAAATTCTTGCAGAAGAACTGCCACATCGCAAGATTAAAACCATAACATTCAAAGATGCTTTCAAAAAAGTCATAACTCTGGAGATTCACCTCTAAATTTTCTAAATCCAACAGACCTCCTGCTATGCAATCTTCATGAATTGTGAAAATGTAGGTATAGCAGATCTCTAAAACATGAAGAAGAGGCAGGCAAAAACCATCTGCAAGAAACTGAACTCACAATGAAGAGTGAAAAGCATACCTCTCAGGACCTCTTAAGTAATCAACTCAATACTCTTAACTGCTTTCTAAATCCAACAGTCATCAATGTCTGCTACATCTTTACGCATTTTTGGAAGTAAAAATAAAAGAGGACAAATCAAAAGGATGTGACCACAATAAGCTACACACTCTGTCTGATAATGATAATATTTGACAACTAATTTGATTAGCGATTAATTGTGCCTATGCACTATGCGCAGAAAACAAATTCTACAATTAAAATCTACATGTAACACAAGTAATTGTATTTTTTATGAGAGTATTAACAATAAAAGGACTACTATAATTGAATATAAATGTAATATGTTCAGATGAGTGAATGTGTGTTCCTCTTACTTCATACCAGGTTTAGTCTTTGCTTTTTGTTTTTCTTTATTATCATTTTTAATTCAGTTATTGTAACTACTTTCAAATAGTAATCAATCGGTTTAATTTTTGCATATAAAGTTTAATTGCCAACATAGATACACTCAATATATTTGTTTTCACTGCCTTCAAATTTCACATTGTTTAGAGGACAACGTTGATGGGAACGTGAAAGAACAATTTTGTAAATAATGGATTAAAATATATATTTTTTTAAATAATTAATCTTTTTTTCTCATCCAATTAATCAACAATGTAACTGTCAAACTAATCAATAGTCAATATAATCATTAGCTGCTACATACATAGTCCCAGTAGCCTAATAAGCACATCCACATTGAATCTGCTGACAAAAGTTCAAAGAAATCTCCACAGATCCACACGTCATTCACGATCCACACACCCTCCACCCCTTGCATGTTTAATAAGTATTACTGCTAATTTGAAAATGCTTTGCAACACATGTTTAGTATTGTTGGCCTTATTTAGCACAACTTATCATACTTAAAGCTATTTCACAGATTTCCTCTTAAAGGTCCCATGACATGCTGCTTTTTGGATGCTTTTATATAGGCCTAAGTGGTCCCTAGTACTGTATCTGAAGTCTCTTTCCCGAAATTCAGCCTTTACGAGCCAGTCCCACAATGAGCTTTCCTTAGGACGTGCCATTTCTGTGTCTGTAGCTTTAAATGCTAATGAGGAGGAGAGAGGCGGGGCAACTGCCATGCTTCGCTCGTTTGCAAGCCATGATGTCTCTCGAGGAAAAAAAAATATTGCGCTCGCCTCGCACGGTAGTAGCTCATTTTCTCATAGGCGGCCCAAATTCTCTGGGCGGGCAAAGCAGAGAAAGGGGAGGTAACCTTTCCCCGTATGACGACATAAAGGGAAGATTCCAGATTGGGCCATCTGAGCTTTCATTTTCTCAAAGGCAAAGCAGGATACCCAGGGCTCGGTTTACACCTATCGCCATTTCTAGCCACTGGGGGACCATAGGCAGGCTAGGGGAACTCGTATTAATGTTATAAATAAAGTGAAATTTTCATGCCATGGGACCTTTAAAGACAGCGCAGTGCATTCTGCAGATTCACCTTACGTTTATGTTAATGCTTTTGTTATGTTACTGGACGCATTGAATCTGTTTGCACTCAAAAAATTAAGTCAAGAGTGTCAATTGCAAATTAAGTTAATTCCAGTGAGCAGAAAAAAGTTCTTCATCAAGACAGACATTGATAGGAAACCATCGTCAACAAGTACTGCACTACATTACAACAATGATCATTAAATATTACTTTGTCTCTTTTGCTTTCTTTGTGTTGTTGGATACCACTCAGTAAGTTTCTATAACACATTTAATATGCACAGGTTCCTTTAGAGCAGGGTTCCTCAAATCTTGCCCTGGAGGGCCAATGCGCTGCAGAGTTTAGCTCCAACCCTGATCAAACTCACCTACCTGTGATTTTCTAATGATCCTGAAGACACTGATTAGTATGCTCAGGTGTGTTTGATTAGGGTTAGAGCTAAACTCTGCAGGAAAGTGGATCTCGTGGGCCAGATTTGAGGATCCCTGCTTTAGAGTGTAGAATGAAACATGTTTACTTTTTCTATGACGTTTGCAAAGATTTCAATCCAACAATAAGCTTGAAAAAAGTTTTGTCACTCTTCTTACCTCTTTCACATGTCGTTTTAAGTGCATGTACACGCTCTGTCCAGTTTTATGGTAATGTCTCTCCACATGTTCTCTTCCGAAACCCAGGAATGAGTTCATACACACATACAGACCTCCTTCTGATTCCTAAAGAAAATGATGAAACAAGTCAAATGTGGCCAAGTAATTTTATACTTCATATTAAATGTAAATAATTATATTAAGTTACATTTACAAAACAAATGTGAACAAAACTGCTGTTAGAGAGTGTTCAAGTCATAAACAACATCAACATACAAACACATGAAAAGAGGAAACACTTTAACGTAGCAGAACATAATCGAAAACACCTGCATCGAACAGTCTAGGGCTTTACTGAATTTTAATGCAGAGTATCTGCTCTGTGTTATTAGAAATAAAATTATTAGACATAAAAGTAAAATTATAAATAAACCTAAAATTGCATAATGCTCAGAATTTTGCCTTTTACTTTTATCATTTAAATTACTACAGTAATGGTGCTCTTTTTTGTTGCTGTACATGTTTTCAGGCATATATTGCCATAACATGGCTTTTTGGACATGTGTCATGATATATACGTTTGGTTATCAAGATCATTCACATAATTTATAATGGCATAATGCTTGTTTATGTACAGTGGGTAACACTCAGTGATTCTGTTTTTATTTTTTTCTGACTTGTTGGTGTTATATCTTTCACATGGGTGTTATAAGTTGCACTGAGTAAATATAGCTTGATAAAACAAAAACCGTGTTCATCTTCATTTCAGGCTGCAAAGCAACAAAATGTGATTATTTTAAAGGTGGGTGATTCTTTTCTATACCCACTGTAAGTTATCAAGGTTGTTTTCAGTACTGTTTTGTTCATTTTAAATTGAAAAATTCATATAAAACAATAAGAGTAATACAATAAGAGTTAGTGATACAGAATAAACAAATAAGAAGTTTAATCTGGGTCAAAACACTGAATTGCATGGCCGGTGTTTGTAGGTTAGGGTGTTGAGGTCTCACCAGACTGAAAAAACCTGTCACTAGCTCCTGGTGGTGACACACGAGCTTGAACAGATAGTGTGTAAAAATAACCTGTCTTTTAGTCTGACATGTGGAACTCCAAACAGCTGAGTCACCTTTAAAACTTTTAGATCTGTTAGCTAGTTGTGCACTTTACCCACATTTATTTAAATATTCCCATCAATGCTTAAAAAAAAAATACATGGTATTCTATATATTATTTGTGGTCAGAGCTTGTACACTTGAGTATGTATAACAGCCCACACTGATCTGGATTCTTTTTATAGCTCATAGCTGCTTACTGCTTATTAGTGTACATTTAGGAAATCAGTTTTCACATATAGCAAGCTACACAACATTCGTTAGTCTCTTGATGTCAAGCAAATATCATAACGTACAGCATGATCTCAACAAGTAGCCTAGCTATCACACTACTAGGATGAGATGGGGCTATTTTTAAATCATACAGACCCGACATTCCTCATGGACCGAGGGATGTGACGACGAAAACATTGGAACATTGAGGGATGGAGGGTGGTGTCTGGTGTGCTGGGGGTTTAGGGGAGGGAGACAATGGGTGTCCCCTTGGAGAAACAGGCAATATTTGACATTATTCACCCTGACGCCAAGTGGTGGCGTTTTCAGATAACTTACGCTCAATGAGTTTGATGTGTTTATAACGGCTGTGGCATGTAGTATACTTCAGTACAGAACAACTTAACGTTATCTTTTTTTTTATTTTATCTTTTAACTAGCAAATGATTTTTCTGAAATATGATATGTATTATGTTGTCTTAATTATCATTGTTTTTTTTATTTCCATTTTGTTATGCATAACATTTTATGCTCTTCCTCTTTTATTATAAAATTGGTTTCATCTTTAATCTGTTATATTAATTCAGATATGTTTACATGTTGTCATGATAAGTACTTGATTGTTTTTTTTAAAGGTGCTATACCAGCGATTATGTAAAATTTAAATTTACATTGTTATTATCTATGCAATGCATCATTTAATCTACATTAAATCACTTTTCTTTTAATAATATTTCAATAATAATAATTATGTCCTCAAATTTTTTATTTTATTTTAATTAAAACATAAAATATATTGAAACTCATGTTTTAGACTGACATATTAAAAGACAATAGACTGAAATACAGTAGTTCGGCTGTTTGCTTGGAATAATTTACAAACTGAAATTTTATTTTATTCACAGTTCTGAAACTATCTTTTAATTTACATAAGCTTCTGATGTAGTACTTCAACACTTCACTATTACTATTATTACGTATTTCAAATGTCTAAAATGATTAAAATGTCTAATTTTAGTGTGGCTTGACTGCAATAATACAATTTTTTTTTATAATATCTAGGTTTTGATTCCAATTGTTTTTGGTGGCATTTGCTAACTTGAGTATTTGACATAATACTCACAGGAGAGTCGTAGGAAAAAGCGCATTCGCTCTTGAAAACCCTGTCTCCCCTCCTTGGTACTCTAATGGTGGGCATGTACGGGACAAGTAGCTCTCCCAGATCTGTAGCCATCTTCACATTCCTGCTGCTCGCACCACTATGAGCCTCGCTGGAGCAGCGTGTCAGGCAGAAGATGAGATGGGGCTATTTTTAAATCATACAGACCCGACATTCCTCATGGACCGAGGGATGTGACGACGAAAACATTGGAACATTGAGGGATGGAGGGTGGTGTCTGGTGTGCTGGGGGTTTAGGGGAGGGAGACAATGGGTGTCCCCTTGGAGAAACAGGCAATATTTGACATTATTCACCCTGACGCCAAGTGGTGGCGTTTTCAGATAACTTACGCTCAATGAGTTTGATGCGTTTATAACGGCTGTGGCATGTAGTATACTTCAGTACAGAACAACTTAACGTTATCTTTTTTTTATTTTATCTTTTAACTAGCAAATGATTTTTCTGAAATATGATATGTATTATGTTGTCTTAATTATCATTGTTTTTTTTATTTCCATTTTGTTATGCATAACATTTTATGCTCTTCCTCTTTTATTATAAAATTGGTTTCATCTTTAATCTGTTATATTAATTCAGATATGTTTACATGTTGTCATGATAAGTACTTGATTGTTTTTTTTAAAGGTGCTATACCAGCGATTATGTAAAATTTAAATTTACATTGTTATTATCTATGCAATGCATCATTTAATCTACATTAAATCACTTTTCTTTTAATCATATTTCAATAATAATAATTATGTCCTCAAATTTTTTATTTTATTTTAATTAAAACATAAAATATATTGAAACTCATGTTTTAGACTGACATATTAAAAGACAATAGACTGAAATACAGTAGTTCGGCTGTTTGCTTGGAATAATTTACAAACTGAAATTTTATTTTATTCACAGTTCTGAAACTATCTTTTAATTTACATAAGCTTCTGATGTAGTACTTCAACACTTCACTATTACTATTATTACGTATTTCAAATGTCTAAAATGATTAAAATGTCTAATTTTAGTGTGGCTTGACTGCAATAATACAATTTTTTTTTATAATATCTAGGTTTTGATTCCAATTGTTTTTGGTGGCATTTGCTAACTTGCAAAAAAAAAAAAAAAAAAAAAACAAAAGAATTTTAA
>NW_015542377.1:354510-367187 GCF_001515605.1 Sinocyclocheilus anshuiensis | reverse complement strand
TTTGTTAAATTGAAAAAAAAAAAAAAAAAAAAAACTACATGACTTTAACACTTCCGTTGAACACAACATAAATTATGATCCATTTGGTTGATCTTTTTCATGTAATTATAAAGAATCAAGACAGCGGCTTTCAAGCTTCTATACACATAAAAGCATCATAAAAGTAGTCAGTATGTGCTGTATTCTGAATCTTCTTAACCCATTCAATAGATTTGTGCATTGAACAGTCTGAAATGAATAAATTATGAAAGAATTTTCATTTAATTTCAAGGATACACAAGAGCAGTGACTTAGTCATTAGTTTATTGGTGCCAGAGGCAAAGAAAAGGGGAAAAAATAAACAATATATTTTTTATTAATAACAATACATTATACATTGTATAATGCCTGAATATTTTGGACAGGTATAAATGACCACTCCTAGTTATCAGGGGATGACTTGGGGCTGTGGTCGATGAGATTCTTATCAAGTGTCTGAATCTGAAACCAGGGTCCATCTCCTTTTTCTCTCATGTGTCGGCGGACTTCAAGTTGTAGTTGTCTACAAGAACAATAGGGGATAATAAATTAGAGATCAACAATTAAGCTACATAAAAACAAGATACATTTCTGTAGGTAGTCTACACAAAGCGCCTTTGTTGTTGTGGTACTGACAATAAATTGTATTCCAAGGTTCGACAATTCCTTCAATATTTTTTACCCAACAGAAGTTTTTGCTCTTTTTTTATCAAATCTCCTAGTACATGGTTTATTAATGATATGTGACCCTGGACCACAAAACCAGTCTTAAATAGCTGGGGTATATAATTTTTGAGAGATCTGCCAAAACTGATGCCTGTCAGCAATAAAAGTTGAGTGTGAAAATTAAGGACACACATGAATACCACCTATCCTTATATTACATATAATAAATAAAAAGATTTTACAGTAAGGTCCCATTTTGTTAAAGGGACCATTCCAAAATGAAAATGTCATCATCATTTGCTCACCCTAAAGTTGTTCCAAATCTGTATGAACTTCTTTCTTCTTCTGAAAACAAAAGAAGATTGAAGAATTTGGCTAACCAAACAGTTCCCTTTTTTTTTTTACATAATAAGGTCCATGGGGACCAGCACTCTCTCTCACACACACACACACACACACACACACACACACACTCTAATAGCAGGCCCAGACAATAGGAGGACAGAGTAAAGGTACACAGGACCTAAAATTTCCACTCTTTTATTAGCCCCGGGTGGACCCAGTGGACCCGAACATCCTGTATGTAATATAAATTTGTGGGGGGGGGAGGGGTTTATCTAATAAACAGACATTAATTATATCTGTTAATATAATTCATTGGATTATATTAACAAATGCAACTTTTGATTTTAATAATGTATTAGTAAATGTTGAAATTAACCTCAACTAAGATTAATAAATGCATCAGAAGTATTTTTCATTGTTAATTCATGTTAGCTAATGTACGTAAAGGAATATTTCACCCAAAAATGAAAATCTGCTGAAAATTTACTTCATGCCATTCAAGATGTAGATGAGTTTGTTTATCGGAACAGATTTGGAGAAATTTAGCTCTATATCACTTGCTCACCCATGGATCCTCTGCAGTGAATGGATGACATTTAGGGTTGCAAAGGGGTGGAAAATTTCAGGTAAATTTCCGGAAACTTTTCAAAAATCCCTGGACTATTCCAAAAAATCCTGGAAAGTTTCCAAAATTTCTGGAATGTTTCCGTCAAAAGTAAAAACTGTGTGTTTAAAAGAAACAAATCCATCAAGGCTTTTTTTCACTTTAAACTGTCGCTTCTGGCCAAAATATCAGTCCATAATCCATAATAACACTTCCTCCATTAAAAAAATAAATAAAAATCTCTGTGCACATTTCTCTCTTCATTCAGACGAAACAACATTTTCACTAGAGAAAGCAATATTATGAATGGAGGATTCCATTTTTTTTGCTGGAAACAGCGGTTAAAGTTAAAAACATCTCATTGATGGATTTTTTTTATTATAAGTACAGCTTTTCATTTCACAAAACATTAATGATGGACTGGAGTTGTGTGGATTACTTGTGGATTATTGTGATGTTTTTATGTTGTTTGAACTCTTAATCTGACGGCACCCATTCACTGCAGAGGATCCATTGGCGAGCAAGTGATGAAATACAACTAATGTACATTTTGGATGGACTGAGAGTAAGTGCATTTTCAGTAAAAGTTCACCCAAAAATTAAACATTTCTTTAACTAATGTTAACAAATGAAATTTTATTGTAAAATGTTGCCAAATATTTAAGAAAATATAACCCTAATTCCTAAATGGAAATAACAAGGACATGTAATTTCTCATTGAGCTTAAGTAGTTGAATCACACGAAGACAGTTTACCTCATTTCAGCCTTCTCTGCCTCAATATGGATAAGCGCCATCATTTTCTCATAGTCCTTCACTGGGCTGTCATAAAAGGTACGAGCAATCCAACGGGTGATGGGATGCTAAGATATTATGAAGACAACCAATGAAAGGAAAGACAAAAAGATGCTGCATTATGACAGCAGCTACACAATTTTAAAAAATTAATTTGATTAACAATGGCCAATGTTCTTCTGGCATATACTGTGTATTTAATGTTTTATTCACTTAAATATCAGAATACCTTGTAGTACTCCCAGTGCTCTGGTTCGTAGCCTTCTGGTATCTCCGCTAACTCAGATTGTCCTGTTTAGTGAAATGCAGACATTAATCAAGTTATTATGGCAGGTACACAAGTTATAAGAAGAACAACGATCAGGTACATAAGAAACTTACCTATGAAAACATTAACAAATGTCACAAGCGCTGCCATAGGGATACCAGTGAGAATAATGTAATATTTCTAGTGTAATGACGTAAGAGTGGAGAGAAAGATCAGATTTTTTTTTTTCAAATATTATTTGAACAAGAATGAGAAGTATAAATAATATGCAACTAAAGCCAAGTACTTATAACAAGCTTTACCAGCAGGTGAAGAAATCTTCTGTCATAGAAGTCAGTGGGCTTGATGATAAACATCCTTTTGCCATGGCTCCCATGGCGGACAACAACTGTAAAAGAACAAGTTAAAGGTTAAAGTAGGTTTAAAAAAATAGCAAAAAGGAGGTCAGCAAGTCAACACACCACTGGTACAGCATTACTGCCTGCAAAACACATTTTTTCTTAAACAGGAAGTCAAATATAATACAGAACTAGTCTGAAGCAAGAGTAACATACAGCTAGAGCTGCAAATCCAACTTATAAGTCCTTATTTAAGTGGAAGTAAGACTGTTACATACACAATGAGGGCCAAAATATGGTGCTTGACTAACTTGGTAAATTAACTGCTTGCACATCAACACTTACAAGCAACGGACAAGACGCTCAAGAAATATTCGGAATCACAAACTGTTAACTATATGACCATGAAAAAACGGCCATGCAGAATATTTACATAGCTATACATTCAACTGTATGTGATAGCTATAGGAAGGTTATAGAGGGGATTGTTGTAGAGGCCAGTTTACACTTGACATGCTAAGCAAGCAAAGCAAGGTCACTGCTGAAAATAATCCTTCTAAACGGTCATATCGTTTTGTTTAGTAACAATAAATATCCTTTACCTTGTTCTGAACGTGCAACAGTCCTGGAGAGCAGATTTGAAGATTGACACGTTCGTTTCAGCGGGTTTAACCTGGCTGTAAAAGCAGCCGCCGTCCGCAGAATGCTCATGCCCACCATGTTTCAAAGGGTTAATAACATTAACAGATTCATTAGCGAACTTCAGCAATACCTTATATTCCTCTTTCCTCCTTCTTGCCTGTTGATTTCCCTTTTCACTGTCCGTTTCTGAGATTTGTCCCCAACTTTTCTTTCTTTTTCGAGTTTCTACCACTTTCCATTCATTACTTGCATTGCCTCCACTATCCGCATCCGCATCCTCCATTTCCGGATCGCTTCCGGAATCTACACCACTTCCTACCATCAGCGCTCCAGTCACAATCCAGCTGTCGCCAACCGCACCCCAATCTTGCTCGAAAAAGGCCTTCTTCTTCTTCTTTTAAATTTAATGGCGGTTGGCAAACCAACTTAAATGGTGCATTCCCGCCACCTACTGGATAGGAGTGTGGAGCGCATAATGATTGGAAGTTTGAGAACTATAGCCAAAAACACAACAAAACAAACCAAAAATGCAACAGTCCTGGAGAGCAGATTTGAAGATTGACACGTTCGTTTCAGCGGGTTTAACCTGGCTGTAAAAGCAGCCGCCGTCCGCAGAATGCTCATGCCCACCATTACTGTTGAGGGAGTGCGTGAAAAAGGCCTTCTTCTTCTTCTTCTTCTTTTAAATTTAATGGCGGTTGGCAAACCAACTTAAATGGTGCATTCCCGCCACCTACTGGATAGGAGTGTGGAGCGCATAATGATTGGAAGTTTGAGAACTATAGCCACAAACACAACAAAACAAACCAAAAAGTGAAAAAGGCCTGCACTGATTGGCTCATCTAACGCAGAGTGAAGCCATGGTCTCCATTGGTAGTTAGGGCAAAATAAAGGTTCGTATATGAATAAGATATTTACAATGTTTTGCATATTAAAATAAAATAAAACAATTGGATTTTTTTACAAGGAATTTACATGAGCACTTATATTAGACAAGAAACGTCGTTAATAGGTGGACATAGTTCTCCATTGCTTGAAGAGAACGCATGAGAATATAGAATAGAACACAGAATGAATGAATTAACGTTACTAGAGAAAACGTGCAAAATGAAAACAGATAAAAGAAGTCTTGAATGCATGATAGTACATTATTCAAACTGAGAAGTCTATCTAATACAGTATTTTAATGTACAGTAATTTACATTTCAGTCTGCTGAACTACTCTAATAATTTTATTCCTTACAAATAGTAAACGTATTGGTTATAATATAAAGAGGCTTAAATTATGGGTCTAATAGGATATAATACATATTATATAACATATATCTATAAAATAATCAGATCTATACATAAAATAATTTGGAAAGTAGCAAAAATAACTGATGAATCATAAAATATTTTTAATATAACCAAAAAAAAAAAAAACGAAAAAAAAAATGAAATAAAAAAAACACTCGACAAAAAAAGTGCCCAAAGTTACACGCAAAGATTATTTTAATATAACTAGCTGATTTTATAGGATAACATTTTATTGTCATTTTTATATTGATGTAAGCTGTGGTGTTGAACATTTGTGAACAAAAAGTTTAAACTTTTAATTTGGAGAAATGTTTTGTTGTTCGTATATACTACTGTCCGACAGGTGGCGCTGCACGCTTCCGTTCATCGTTTCGTCTGACATTGTCAAGATGGCTGCGGCCGTGACGAGCCGCCTGACTGCTGCTGTCTGCAGACAATTTCAGCGTGTTGTTACCGTCTCTTCACACACACAGTCTCAATATGCGGCTCAAGCCTCCTCCAAATTTCATTCGTGTCAACGAAGGTATTTTTTTTTTCTTGCTGATTATATGTCGGGCTGAAATGTCAGTGCATCCTGATAGTGTCTTAACCAGAATAAAAGCAGCATGATTTAATATATCACCAAATTGAGCTTTTTTCCATATTTGTCGGAGTTTAGACGAATGTATGACTCGTGGTGGTTCAGAAGTGCCCTGAATGACCGAGCACTCCACACATCCTGTGTCAGAAAAGGACTGGAAGACTTTTTTGACCTGCCAGAGAACTGGGGTGAACAAACTGTTAAATCAGGTACCAACAATGTTAAATACGATTTTACCTGCGTTTTTATTATTCACAGTTACTATAAATTGGTCTTTGTCTCGAAACATTGAATGACAGCATTATATTCAGTGTCCAAATATTCTGACTAGATAAGAGGCCTACTAGGTTTTGAGATACAGTCAGTAGTCTACCATCATCAATTGATAATAGTTATTAATGCTGTATCCTGATGATTTTTTTGAACCTCGTAGGTGCTCCATGGACTGCCAAACAGCTTAGAGTGAAAAGTAATGAAGACTTACACAAACTTTGGTAATTGAGTAGTTTTTACAGTTTGAAGACTTTTAAAGATAAAAGGCAATCCTAAAAAGTATTAACCAATGTTCCTATTTGTATTTTTCAGGTATGTTTTCTTGAAAGAAAAGAACATGTTACTTACTTTAGAACAGGAGGCAAAACGACAGCGCCTTCCGATGCCCAGTCCAGAGCGCCTCAAAAAAGTATGAAATGTGTTTAAATTTCATTCAAAGTACCGCTTAAAGTTTGGGGTCAGTAGGATTTTTTTTTTTAATACATTAATGTTTTTATTAAGCAAATATGTGTTAAATTGACAGTAAAGAATTTCACGTTAAAAAATCTACCAACAATAATAAATGCTGCTCTTTTGAGCTTTCTGTTCATAAAAGAATTCTGAAAAAAAAAAAACATGTATCATGGTTTCCATTAATAAATTAACTAGCACAACTGATAATAATAAGAAATGTTTGTTGAGCACCAAATCAGCATATTAGAATGATTTCTGAAGGATCATGTGACACTAAAGTCTGGAGTAATGGCTGCTGAAACTTCAGCTTTGCCATCACCAGAATAAATGACATTTTAAACTATAATCGAAAACAGCTGTTTTAAATTGTAATATTTAATAATAGTACTATTTAACTGTATTTTTGATCAAATTATTCAATGATCAGATCTATTTGATCAGATATTTGACCAGTTTTTCATAACCACTGTTCTGAAGGGACATGTTTGCACTGCCTGCGTAGTTTTATCTGCTGCATTCATGATTCTCTTTAAGGAAATGACAGCCAAGAGCAGCTGTTAAGTCTTGAAATTTAAATACAGGGTGAATCTGTGGCTGTTCTATGCATATTCAATTTATCAGGTGTACATGGATGAATGAATATCCATTCTGAATTCTTTTAATAGGTTGAAAGGTCAATAATGCGTCTTGACACGGTTGTGAAAGAACGTGAGGATTCTCTGCGCTTACTGCAGACAGGACAAGAGAGGGGCAGACCGGGCGAATGGCGCAGGAATGTTTTTGGCAAAACCTTCTGGTAAGCAAATCAAATGAGTAAATGTTTTGCAGATTGTTCTCCTATGCACATAAATTTTGTGTTTGTGTAATGTAACTTATAAGCATGTTTGTTCACCAGGTACCGCTTCAGGGAACATCCAATCCCCTGGTATCTGAATTCCAGATACAAAAGGCGGCGATTCTTTGAACCATCACATGTTGCCCCGTACACAAGGTAAGTCTCAAAATTTACAAGTCAACAGAAAAATGTTTCCCCATCAGATTAACTACAAATTTAACTGAAAATTTGATTTTATGGAGCATCTGGGACATGGTGATGGAAAAATTATATTTCAAAGATTTTGTTTGCTCACAAACTCTTCACATTTGTTGCAAGTTTCTCGAGTGAACATAAAACTTTTGAATTTTTTTTGTTCCTCCATCATGGGCCTCCTTAAAATAGTTATTTACACGATTCATTCAACCAGCTGATAGATGTTGACGCTAACAGATGATATTACATTACGCAAATGACATTTCTTTGATACACTGTAATGTTTAACTCTGCTGTTCTGAATTTTAGGTTGAGCCTTGAAAAATACCTGAGGAGCAAAATACGGAAAGAAACAAGAGAAAATAGAAACCAAAAAAGGCTTGCTGCAATGTTTCCAAAAAAGACTGCACTTGCATCAGACCACTGAAAAGACTTTTCGCATTTAATATTGTCTTTTCAACACACAATACTTTTTTTTTTTCATTTCTCCAAATGTTTTGGAGACTCAAAATATGTTGTACAGTCAAATGATAAATTCACACTTGTAACCGAGACTGTTGTTTTGTATATATTTACCTAGTTTCATTTTTATGACTAATGTCTAAATGAGTGAATTATAAGGACTGCAAGTCATTCTCCCTTTTGAATAACTTTAAGGGACACATTTAAATATAGGTTTTCCCCAATATGCAAGTCTGAATAAACAAGTTGAAATGTACTAAAGATTAGAACAAAAGTTTAAATACAAATGTGCACAATCACTAAATTGGCAATCTTACCTCTTCAAGTAATAGGAGAGAAATTTAGACAAGTTTAACAAAAAACAATTTATTCCCAAAACAGCCGATTAATTGTTAAAAGCATCAAATTTTTCCTGTGATGCATTTTCTAAGAAGTGGCAAAGTGGTGTAAATCAAAAAACTATTTCAACTGTTCTAAGCACTGATACAATTGAGGGACATAATTCCCATTTACCAAACGACAACCTTGTCACTGTTACTTTAATTATTCAGGTGGTCAGAAACGGGATATCTGAAAATATTGTGTGGAGTAGAAAAGAGTGCAACCATGTCAAACTGTTTAAAATATGGTTTGTTTGCAAATAGAAGTCTATGTAATGTCCCCATTTAGATAGCTAAGTAAACGTGTGTGTGTGTGTGTGTGATACATGTCTTGTTTTTATGTTTCATATTTAGTTAAGTACAATTAATGTCCACTGTCCCTCAGTGCACTGTGGGTCAAACGTTAGGAATAATTAAGATGTTTTCATGTTGTTGAATAAAGTTTCCTTTGCTCATCAAGGCATTTATTTGTTTTAAATACAGTAAAAACAGTTTTCACATTACCTTCTTTCTTCTGTGGAAAAGTTATTTCGAAGAAGGGTGATTATTTTAAGGGTTATTATTCTAAAGCAATGTACCGGTAACTTTCATTCAGCAAGGATGCATTAAATTGATTAAAAAAATGACAGTTACAGACATTTATAATGATACAACAATTCAAATTAATGCTGTTTCAGCATTAATTTATGTTTCAAATAAATTTCTGTTCATCAAAGAATCCTGAAAAAAAAAACATGTATCATGGTTTCCATTAATAAATTAACTAGCACAACTGATAATAATAAGAAATGTTTGTTGAGCACCAAATCAGCATATTAGAATGATTTCTGAAGGATCATGTGACACTAAAGTCTGGAGTAATGGCTGCTGAAACTTCAGCTTTGCCATCACCAGAATAAATGACATTTTAAACTATAATCGAAAACAGCTGTTTTAAATTGTAATATTTAATAATAGTACTATTTAACTGTATTTTTGATCAAATTATTCAATGATCAGATCTATTTGATCAGATATTTGACCAGTTTTTCATAACCACTGTTCTGAAGGGACATGTTTGCACTGCCTGCGTAGTTTTATCTGCTGCATTCATGATTCTCTTTAAGGAAATGACAGCCAAGAGCAGCTGTTAAGTCTTGAAATTTAAATACAGGGTGAATCTGTGGCTGTTCTATGCATGTTCAATTTATCAGGTGTACATGGATGAATGAATATCCATTCTGAATTCTTTTAATAGGTTGAAAGGTCAATAATGCGTCTTGACACGGTTGTGAAAGAACGTGAGGATTCTCTGCGCTTACTGCAGACAGGACAAGAGAGGGGCAGACCGGGCGAATGGCGCAGGAATGTTTTTGGCAAAACCTTCTGGTAAGCAAATCAAATGAGTAAATGTTTTGCAGATTGTTCTCCTATGCACATAAATTTTGTGTTTGTGTAATGTAACTTATAAGCATGTTTGTTCACCAGGTACCGCTTCAGGGAACATCCAATCCCCTGGTATCTGAATTCCAGATACAAAAGGCGGCGATTCTTTGAACCATCACATGTTGCCCCGTACACAAGGTAAGTCTCAAAATTTACAAGTCAACAGAAAAATGTTTCCCCATCAGATTAACTACAAATTTAACTGAAAATTTGATTTTATGGAGCATCTGGGACATGGTGATGGAAAAATTATATTTCAAAGATTTTGTTTGCTCACAAACTCTTCACATTTGTTGCAAGTTTCTCGAGTGAACATAAAACTTTTGAATTTTTTTTGTTCCTCCATCATGGGCCTCCTTAAAATAGTTATTTACACGATTCATTCAACCAGCTGATAGATGTTGACGCTAACAGATGATATTACATTACGCAAATGACATTTCTTTGATACACTGTAATGTTTAACTCTGCTGTTCTGAATTTTAGGTTGAGCCTTGAAAAATACCTGAGGAGCAAAATACGGAAAGAAACAAGAGAAAATAGAAACCAAAAAAGGCTTGCTGCAATGTTTCCAAAAAAGACTGCACTTGCATCAGACCACTGAAAAGACTTTTCGCATTTAATATTGTCTTTTCAACACACAATACTTTTTTTTTTTTTCATTTCTCCAAATGTTTTGGAGACTCAAAATGTGTTGTACAGTCAAATAATAAATTCACACTTGTAACCGAGACTGTTGTTTTGTATATATTTACCTAGTTTCATTTTTATGACTAATGTCTAAATGAGTGAATTATAAGGACTGCAAGTCATTCTCCCTTTTGAATAACTTTAAGGGACACATTTAAATATAGGTTTTCCCCAATATGCAAGTCTGAATAAACAAGTTGAAATGTACTAAAGATTAGAACAAAAGTTTAAATACAAATGTGCACAATCACTAAATTGGCAATCTTACCTCTTCAAGTAATAGGAGAGAAATTTAGACAAGTTTAACAAAAAACAATTTATTCCCAAAACAGCCGATTAATTGTTAAAAGCATCAAATTTTTCCTGTGATGCATTTTCTAAGAAGTGGCAAAGTGGTGTAAATCAAAAAACTATTTCAACTGTTCTAAGCACTGATACAATTGAGGGACATAATTCCCATTTACCAAACGACAACCTTGTCACTGTTACTTTAATTATTCAGGTGGTCAGAAACGGGATATCTGAAAATATTGTGTGGAGTAGAAAAGAGTGCAACCATGTCAAACTGTTTAAAATATGGTTTGTTTGCACTAAAAATAACAGTAAATGTCCTTGTTAGTTCCTGAGTCCACTAAGAAGGCTTTTCTACTAGGTGGTGGTGGTGGCGTATTTTTTTCTTTTTCTTCTTTCCTCTCCTTTTGAAGGCAACCAGGTGTTGATGGAACTGGTTAAGGGCACTTCCTGTCAACACACTGTTTCCCACCTTCCTCATACTCCTGTTTTGAAATCCACATTTGCTGGAAAGTTCCCTAAAAGTAACAAAAACAGAGTCATAATTAATATATTGCGGTGTTGTTAGACTGAAATGAAGGCAATATGCTATGGTAGGGTTGCCAACCGTCCCGTTTTTTGACTGCCACGCTGATGTAACCACTGACTGATACAACAGCAGCAGTGCTGATCACTTGAGAATGGTCACCGACACCGGTCATCATCCAATCACAGCCCCCCTCACGCAGTATACGTTAAGTAAATCAGAAATCGTGAACTGTAACTGTTCGAGGAAGGCTGCTCAATCCTCTGCCGGCTCGTCGCTCCCGCCTCACAGCAAGTGGCGCTCACGCTAACGCCAATTCCGTCCGTGTTTTCACTTCAGTAAATCAGTTTTGGTGAATACAAGGGGTGTTTATTTTACGTGATTATTTTTCATGAGTCCAACATCCCGCCGCACAAGAGACGTGATCATTAAGGGAAGTCATCTTTCACTATTGTAATGTAGTTAAATAGAGAAAAACATTTTATATTTAAGTAATAGCATAATTCTTAACCATGGGCCTTATTCTTGAAACAAAATGACCAATAACAAGGTGTCGCCAATTCCGGCCGTGTTTTCACTTCAGTAAATCAGTTTTGGTGAATACAAACTATGTGATTATTTTTCATGAGTCCAACATCCCGCCGCACAAGAGACGTGATCATTAAGGGAAGTCATCTTTCACTATTGTAATGTAGTTAAATAGAGAAAAACATTTTATATTTAAGTAATAGCATAATTCTTAACCATGGGCCTTATTCTTGAAACAAAATGACCAATAACAAGGTGTCAAGCACCAAAAGCAGCCCATATTAAATCTATAATCTATAAGCCAACCCTAATCAAACACACCTGAACAAGATAGTCACGGTCTAAGGGTTACTATAAAGCTACAGGCAGGGGAGTTTTAATCAAGGTTGGAGCAAAACTCAAAAAAGAAAATTCACTGTTTTTTGATCCTGACACAAAATGACCAGCTAACATTCATTGACTAATCATATCAACAGCATATGTGAAAGTGTGAATACTAGTCAGGTAAATCACTATCATACTAATTAGATAGTAAGAGCAGACTGAATGATATAAAAGGAGGGAAGAAGCACTTCCAATCATTGTAGAAAACCACCAGCTAATCTGTTTTCCAAAAGATAACTTCTCTTATCTACCACTTTCTGGGTGCCCAAGGTTGCAGAGGCATATACATTTTAGGATTTTAATGAGCTGTCAGGATTTTAAGGAGTTTCACACACATTATCTATTCACTTTTTATTTATTTTCCTATTATCTCATCCTGTGGCATCTTCCATCTCTGCTACTTCCTTCTGTATTCTCCATTCATATTGCAGTCATGTTAACCATGAGGCCTATACAGTCACTCAGTTTGGCCTTGAGGCCTTCAAATGCACCCAGCTCACATATGAGGCAAACTAACTTTCACAAACAAGCAAAGTAACTTCTTCAATTGTTTTCTGTAGGGTAAATAAAATATTTCATCACCCTCTGGCAGAACGTTGTCTATGGGAAGAAGGTTTACCTTCCAACATGACAATGACCCAAAGCACACAGCAAAACTGACCACACAGTGGTTGAAGGAGA
>NW_015542377.1:348497-354452 GCF_001515605.1 Sinocyclocheilus anshuiensis | reverse complement strand
TCCAACAGACTAAAGGCTGTAATTAAAGCAAAAGGTGGTTCAACAAAATACTGACACAAGGTCCTTTTTCCATCTCAGTGATTCTGTTTTTTTGTTTTTCTTCTGATACGTTGGTGTTATATCTTTAACTTGGATGTTATAAGTAAATAAGTAAGTGCACTGAGTAAATACAGCTGGATAAAACAACAACTGTCCGCCGTCATTTCAGGCTGCAAAGCAACAAACTTTATTTATATCCTGACAGTTTTTCTAATTGTTCTTATGATATGATCAGCTTAGGTAAAGAATCAATAGGTTGCCGTAGGTACATCAAAATATTGTTTAACAAGATAATTTATATTCATTTTCTCTCATTTTAATCCCCTTAATATCCTCATTTTGTGTAATATATTGAGTTGTTCCAAGTACAATGTAAAGAGTAATGTGACCATGCACATCCCTGTCTCGAGCCTCTTTCCAGAGTAATACGGTTTCTTTTTCCGCATCTACGCTCATCACTATTGCTTTAATTTTATTTTGTTGTATATGCTTTTTTTATGGCCCAATGTAATGTAGGTAGTATAATTGGAACAAGTTCATTTTTAAATTCCTTGTACCGCTCTGCCATGTAACCATCTGATCTTGGCAACTTGTTTAAGTCTACTAATTGCTAAGGCTGGGCGATATGGCCAAAAAATCATATCTCTGTATTTTTTGCCTGAAATATATCTCGGTATTCTCTACATTTTCTATTTGGATTAAAAAATAAATAAATAAATAAATATATATTTTTATTTTTATTTTTTATTTTTTTTAACATCCTGCCCAATGAAACAATGTTTATATTAAAGGCAATGAAAACAAATATAGTGAAAGTAGGCTTTGCTATTCATTATGTGCAAAAAAGAGACTAAAATCACATTACATTCTAATATTGTAACATTACAATCTAAAAACAAAAATAATGCTTTTTAAAGCAGAAGTTCAATTCACTAAATTAAAAATGAAAGTAAATAAACACAAGAGCAGAGATTAATTGCATTTTGTTTTTGATTACCCCATTACTGCATACTGCTATCTGCTATCATAAAATACACTTACCCGTAGGTTTAAAATTCAAAATTATTGCGCTCCTATTCAATTGCACTCCTATTCAGTTGCACTCCGTCTGTTTGGCGCTGCACGGTTAAGGCTAGATGGGAAACAGCTACGGCTTCTGCAGAGAATCGCATGCAGAAGGCTCCTGACAGCAAAATGGAAGTATTACCTTGACTTTCTAATGTTTACAGTTGGAGAATATACCAGTGAAATGTAAGTTATGCACTGAGGAAAACCACACATCTCAAACGCATTAAACAGCACAAATAGTGTCTCTGTCAGCAGCACATGAGTCTGTTAGAGCATCTTTAAAACTACACGGTAATTATATCTTAGTAGTTATTTTAAAGCCCTTAATATAAAGCATGTCTCATGTTTAGAACAAAATGGATTATGCACATTCCCCGCAGCAGCTCACTCTGTCCACTATTGTATATCGATATAAACGGTATATCGAGTCCAGCAAGAGCGACTTCTTCCAATGATCCATGAGCAATTTGGTGATAATCTGTGCATTTTCCAGCATGATGGAGCACCATGTCACACAGCAAGAGTGATAAAGAAGTGGCTCGAAGATCATTACATTGACATTTTGGATCTGCGGCCAGGCAACCCCCCGGATCTCAATCCCATAGAGAACCTGTGGTCAGTCCTCAAAAGACGAGCGGACAAGCAGAAGCCCACAAATTGTGATCAACTCCGAGAACTAACTAGGCAAGAATGGATCGCCATCAGTCAGGATTTGGCCCAGAAGCTAATATCCAGCATGCCAGAGCGAATTGCAGAGGTTATGAAGAACAAGGGTCAACACTGTAAATATTGACTCATATTTTTTTGCCAATAAAAGCCTTTAGAACTTATGATATGCTTATCATTGTTTTTCAGTATAAATAAAATAATAAATAAATAAATAATAATCTACAAATACTGAAGCAGCAAACTTTGAAAAACACTAAATTTATGGCACTGCCAAAACTTTTGGCCATGACTGTACATCTAATATCATCATTTAGGGCCAGTAACTGGCGTAAATGCTGGCTGACACTCCCAACATAGCAGATGCCCGTACTGCACCTTAACGCTGGTTGCTACACATCATAAAATGGAAAAAAGACGACAACAATGCAGTGTGACACTACTTCTGCCACACAAAATCATTTCAGGACATGACGGACAGTGAAACTGCACCTGAAAGAAGTTAGTTCATTCATACCCCAGTCTAAAAGAAGTGCCAATTAACAGTTCTCATAGCTGGTTATGGTTACAAAAGCTCTCTGCCTCCCTAAACTCACATTTTGAGTGTGATTCATTGGTCAAAAGAAATAAAACAAATTATGCATTTGACAGATAGCATTATTTTTTGGTCAAATCTCTATCGATATTGCAATAATATCGTTAGCGTGGATTTTTTTTGGCATACACAATTGTGTAGTTAAAATCTGATCCCGTGACAGCCCTAGTGAACACTACTCACCAGAGAAGCGAGGATAGAGCCCCCAATCCAGGCGCTAAATCTGCGCTCCACAGTTGTGTTGTTGGCTATCAATTTCAAACGCATACTCTGCAGAGAGGACAAAAATCAATTCATGTTATCATAAAAAAGCAACAAATCACTTCAAGAGACCCACCTGACACGCTAAAATAGCTAAATAAAATGTGCCACTTACTGGTGGCGTCTTCTGCGAGAGTTCTCTGTTAATTCTGTCTGTAAAGCCTTGGATGAGAGTGTTTCCTCCTGTAACTACCACACTGCCATACAGACCCTGTTTAAAAAAGAAAACAATGTGGGAAGCATAATGACACCTGCATTGGCAGCAGAGATGCAGGACATGTAAATGTAGACGTATAGCAGTGTTTTAAAATCTTACTGGTCGAATGTCTATGTCACACATGCCAACGCTGGTGGTCACAACATGGCTGACTCCCAGCATGGTATTCCCTGACAGACCCTGTGAAAATTTTAAGACGCCGTAAAAAATAAATAAATAAATACTAGCATTACACAAAGACGCTTGGACAATGTAAGAAGGATATTTCTTGCCTTAGCGTTTGAAGGATCAAAAAGACCCTCTGGGATCTTAAGTCTTTCAGCTCCGAAATCACAGTTGTATCCATTAGGCAGCTCATAATGAACGGTGGGCATCTGGGCAGCTACTCTGTATAGGAAAAATTGTAACAATGTGGCATTTTTCTTTTTCATTAAGATCATAAGCACTGCAAAAGCTCAATCGATAAAGTTAATTATGATATTTCAACTTAAAATATTATATAAAATGCAGTTCAAAAGTTTAGGTTTGGTACAACTTGATACATGTTTTTGAAAGAAGTCTTCTATGCTCACCAAGACTGCATTTATTTGCTCAAGAATACAGTAAAATCAGTAATATTGTGAAATATTGTTACATTATTTCAAAATAATGATTTTCTATCTTAATATGTTAAAAAACACTAGCTTCTCTAATCTTTTTGTATTCTATCTATTCGTTTTCTTTTTATTTATTATACAATTAACAAAAGCAAAAAAGGCCTCTAACACTAGCTTGCTCTATTCTTTTTCTATTCGGTTTTCTTTTTATTAATTATATAATAAATAAAAAAACCTTGCTACGTGTACTGCGTTAAGCTAACAGACTTTTTATAGCACTTGCATATCATTGCTCTCTTGTTGATTTTGATTGCTTCCATTGTCCTCATTTGTAAGTCGCTTTGGATAAAAGCGTCTGCTAAATGACTAAATATAAATGTAAAATCGAATTAATTCCTGTGATGGCAAAGCTGAATTTTCTGCAGCCATTACTCCACTCAAACATGATTTCTCAGAAATCATTCTAATGTGTGGATTTGGTGCTCAAGAACAGTTGTGCTGCTTAATATTTATGAGTAAACCAGCATATATTTCTTTCAGAATCCTTTGATTTGTTTTAATTTTTTACATTTTCAACTTACATTTCACTGGTATATTCTCCAACTGTAAACATTAGAAAGTCAAGGTAATATTTCTATTTTGCTGTCAGGAGCCTTCTGCATGCGATTCTCTGCAGAAGCCGTAGCTGTTTCCCATCTAGCCTTAACCGTGCAGCGCCAAACAGACGGAGTGCAATTGAATAGGAGTGCAATTGAAGGAATTTAAAAATGAACTTGTTCCAATTATACTACCTACATTACATTGGGCCATAAAAAAAGCATATACAACAAAATAAAATTAAAGCAATAGTGATGAGCGTAGATGCGGAAAAAGAAACCGTATTACTCTGGAAAGAGGCTCGAGACAGGGATGTGCATGGTCACATCACTCTTTGCATTATACTTGGAACAACTCACTCAATATATTACACAAAATGAGGATATTAAGGGGATTAAAATTAGAACAAATAGAGAAAATGAATATAAATTATCTTGTTAAACAATATTTTGATGTACCTACGGTAACCTATTGATTCTTTACCTAAACTGTTCATATCATAGCACAATCAGCTTGTAACACTCCAAAGAGAAAGGAAAACTTGAAATCGCATCATATGACCCCTTTAAAATGAACATATTGCCCAGACTGTTATATCTATTTCAGACCCTACTAGCGATTAACCAAAATCAATTTAATGAAGGTACAGTGGGTATAGAAAAGAATCACCCCCTTTAAAATAATCACATTTTGTTGCTTGAAATGAAGACGGACACTGTTTTTGTTTTATCCAGCTGTATTTGCAAGATGGCGCCGCGGATGGCAGCCATGGTTCCAGATAAATAAAGACGAGGACATAAAATGTTATTTGAGAAGAAAAATTTTAAAATCTTACCTGTTTATTGTCTTAAATTCACTCCAGTGTAAAAACAATTGTTGTGGCAACAACACAAACACTTCAACAATATTACCACAGGCCTACTATTAATACTGTAGTCCTCAGGTTTCATTTTACAGTGGATAATTGAGGAGCAAGATGATCGCAGTTGCATTTGAATGAATCTAGCCTGTGTGTGATGAAATATTTTATTTACCCTATAGAAAACAACTGAAGAAGTTACTTTGCATGTTTGTGAAAGTTAGTTTGCCTCATATGTGAGCTGGGTGCATTTGAAGGCCTCAAGGCCAAACTGAGTGACTGTATAGGCCTCATGGTTTACGTGACTGCAATATGAATGGAGAATACAGAAGGAAGTATCAGAGATGGGAGATGCCACAGGATGAGGTAATAGGAAATAGATAATAGGAAAATAAATAAAAAGGAAATAGATAGTGTGTGAAACTCCTTCAAATCCTGACAGCTCATTGAAATCCTAAAATTGATATGCCTCTGCAACCTTGGGCACCCAGAAAGTGGTAGATACGAGAAGTTATCTTTTGGAAGACAGATTAGCTGGTGGTTTTCTACAATGAAAGCCAGTGTTATGAAAATAATAAGCAATTGTGGAAAGTACTGGGAATGATGTATCAAAGAATGGTCTGTATACTCATTGGACAGTGACCAATAACGAAATTGTACCAAGAGTCTGGACAGTGAAAGATTCAGTTGTTCTGCAGGCATCTCGGCTTTGTTGTCTTCTTGCAATAAAGTCTAATTTTGACTTCTGGAACTCTGCCTCCTGAGCATTATTTTGCAAGACAGAGAAGACTTTTCTCCACAACAATGGCAGCAGATTTTCCTCAAGAATTTGACGGTATTTTGCCCCATCCATTTTTCCTTCTATCCTGACAAGTGCTCCAATCCCTGCTGCTGAGAAACACCCTCATAACAGGATAATACCACCTCCATGCTTTACTGTAGGAATGCTGTTATTTGGATGGTGAGCTGTATTGGATTTCCGCCAGACATATCAGAATCAGAATGAGCTTTATTGCCAGGTATGTTTACACATACGAGGAATTTGTTTTCGTGACAG
>NW_015542377.1:344356-348266 GCF_001515605.1 Sinocyclocheilus anshuiensis | reverse complement strand
GATGTTATAAGTTGCACTGAGTAAATACAGCTGGATAAAACAAAAACTGTGTCTGTCTTACTTTCAGGCTGCAAAGCAACAAAATTAGATTATTTTAAAGGGGGGTGATTCTTTTCTATACCCACTGTATTTATGGGCAGGTAAAAAACCTAGGGTAGGTCTCAAAATGTTGTAGTTAGCCAAAGAAAAGGAGGGGGGAGGGGGGATGCTACTCTTCTCTAAGAGATTATTACTTCACAGCACAGATGAGAGTCATGATATGTTGGTGTAATCCATTAAATGAGGCCCAGTGGAAAAACAGAGGAGAAAATATCCTCCACCCATACAGGCAATCCTAGCTGATAGTAACTTATAATATCATATAAGTACTATTGATAACCCATGGGCAAAATATGCAAATCTTTTATAAAAATATAAATTAGAGGGATATAAGGTGCTTTTCAAATGGTGTGCATATGACTCAGATTTTATGAAAAATAGATTAGATACTAGATTTAGGAACTGGACAGCTACAGGAATAACAGTTCTATGTAATATATTAAAAGGAGACAACCCAGATTTGAAACACATAGAAATGTTACTAGAAACATGGGACTTCTATTGGTACCTACAGATACGAGAACAAAACATCTAATAGATCTGTTTAGAAAAGCATATAACTCATATATTGATAGAATTATCTCATGTATATATATATATAAAAAATTGTTAATTCTGAAAATGCATTCAACCTCTTATATTATATAAGAATAACTATATCTGAGGAAGAATGGAAATTAATGTGGAGGAATCAATGGAAATGCACCAGTTCACAGAAATGGACAGAATTTAGCTGGAAAAATCTGCTAAGATATTTTGTTACACACTCTCAGAAATGTTAGTAAGAATGTTAGTACCACTGCTGTTTGCTGGAAAAACTGTGGGAACCTAAATATATAACTATCCAGCTATAGATTCACAACACTTTGCAAGATATTTGTAAATGTGTAATGCCACTAGAAGATAAGACCTTTAAATATTTACCACATTAATTGAAAAAAATAGATATTTAATGAATATACTGTTGGTGTCTACCAAAAAGGCTCTCACCAGGAAATGGTTTGTCACAGAAAAGTCCAACTATAAATACATTGATGGAAATTGTAATGGATATTTACAAAATGGAAAGGTAACAGCATTTATTAACTGAGAACTGGAACTGTTCACATTAAAATGGGAAAAACAGGTTAACTATGAAACATCCCACAGGACCAATTTTATTTTTACAAGCTAATGTTCATGATGTACAGAAAGATCACTCCCTATGTACATTGTTTGTTTTTCTTTGTTCTTTTCTATGCACATATTCTGATGAATGCTACTCTCAGGTGTGTGGTAAATATGAATGTATGACACACACAACATCTGAAATCTAAATGTTTACCCAATGTTGAATCTCAGTGAAAAAATAAATGACAAGAAATGTCTTTACTGTCACATTTGATTAATTTAATGTGTGCTTGCTGAATAAAAGTATTGATCTCAAACATTAAAAAAAAAAAAACCTCACCCAAACCAAAACTTTTGAATGGTAGTGCATGAAAAGAAAATGAACTTACTGTTCATCATAGGATGAATCTGACACCTGTAGCACAGAGGCCTGGAAATCTTGGATGACAGTCTGAAATGACAGGTAGTAACATTTATTGCATAATACATGTTATGAATGCACTTCAGTTGGTTCAGTAACTCTCCTCTATGATTCCTAGTTCTGGTGACTTACATTACACATATAGTTATGCCATGAACGGTTAACTTGAGGTAGTTTCTCTTTCTTCTTCCAACTGGCTGGAGTTCCTTCACGAACTGAATCCTTTCATGACAAAACACTGACATTAACTTTTCTTTGAACATTTCAACTACTCCCCACTGCCTCAAAAATGTAATGAGCATCCCAACCTCCAAACAGAGATGATAATATGACTGAAAAGAATGAACTTGAGCAATCCTCACCTTTGATGCAATCACATACGGAGGCACTATTTCAACACCTAACTCTTGAAATAGCTCTCTACATTGCATACTCATGAAGTCACCAGCAAGAGGAGACTTTACGATGCCTGGAAGATCATAAAACATACATTATAGAAATATCAAAAACATATATAAAATATTTTAAATTACATTATTTATTATTCATAGATAAAATAAAAAATAAATATGTAAATAGACAAAGTAATGAATGTAAATTATATATTGTACTAATTATACACAATTCAACTTCAGCATTACATGATTACATTATAGAAATTAAAACAAATAAATAAATAAAAAGTGCCTTTGTTTTTACAAAGTGTTTAGAATTACCTTGTTGTAGGACATAACCATCATGCACTGGAATAGCAGTTGTGTGTGTTGCTCCACTATCTAGCACTAAACCTGTGGACCGTCCATTGGCAAACCTGGAACGCTGAGTAAAGGATTTAACACTTTATGTATTTTCCTCTCATAAGATGCTTTAAAATGGATATACTGCCCAAATTTGCCATTTAAATCAATTAATGTCATTCCTTTTGACTGTATATGCATTAACCACCAATAAAGAAATTAAAAATCAGTGGTTCTCAACCTTTTTGACTCCAAGGCCCCCCTTGTCCACAACAATATTCAGGCCCCATGACCTCTCCAGCTGTTTATGGTTTACTGGATAAGGATTTTAAAATATTTTTTACTCTCAATTACCTCCCATTAAATTTTTAGAGCTTGAAAAATGTATATTTATCATTAAAATGCCCATGGATTTTATTAAAGACATTTAAAATGTTTTTTCCAGGTCTAGAAATAACATCAAAGAAATAGCTACCTCATGCATCTAGAATGGTCTTAAAAAAAGGGGGGGGGGGGGGGGGTAACTGGCGTTACTTATTTGAAAAAGTAACTCGGATATCTTCTTGTAAATTAAAAAGTAATGCATTACTTTACTAGTTACTTGAAAAAAGGTAATCTGATTACGTAACTCGCGTTACTTGTAATGCGTTACCCCCAACACTGGTAACTAATGTGTACTTTTAAAGTACTAAAATGTACCTTTTAGGGATAAATAAGTTACAAAGATGTAACCTTTAACTTTTGTACCTTAGGGTACCGCCCCAGTGACAGCTTCGTACCTTTTTTGAGAGGGTTTTAAAAAAAAGGGGGGGGGGGGGGGTTGAGGGGGTGATATAAGAAATATCTAAATTATAAGTTGTTTTGGCTTATTTTAATGCTTATTTTGTCTTTTTAAAAATGATTTTAAGTAATCTCTAGGCCCTCTGGTTAAAAAAAAAAAAAAAAAACTGTTCTAAACGCAAGACATTGCCTTACACAAAGATTTGAATCTTCAGCCAGCCAATTAAAATAAAGGATACGCAGACAGGACGGCCGATTTACACAAGAAGAAAGCAGGAATGTTGTAATGCTCAAACATTAGCTCAGTCAGCTTCTCTCTCTTTGCTCGTGTGTTCCACTACAAGATGAAGAAAACAAGATCACATAGTCAAGTTGAAGAATCCCAGGAAATGGCACATGTATGATATAATCTGTAGATTGAATTTATGTCAGAAAATCAACATACCGAGGCCTCTGACATCAGGACTGGATGCAGACTGGGCTCTGATTTGAAGTGCATTTTGTAGGTGTGATCTAAAATGGCTTGGAAACTGTCCCAGTCCTCAACTTCAGAAAAAAGAAAAAGAAAATGTGTGTTAAAGCAGGAATATATATATATATATATATATATTAGGGTATCGATTCAGATGTCCCGATTCGATTCGATTCAATTTCCTATTACATCCAGTGAATATAGTTTTAATACAAATTAGGGGTGGAACGGTTCAACTTACTCACGGTTCGGTTTGTATCGCGGTTTTAGGGTCACGGTTTCAGTATGGTT
>NW_015542377.1:342217-342985 GCF_001515605.1 Sinocyclocheilus anshuiensis | reverse complement strand
GGAAGTTGGAGCTAAACTCTGCAGGACAGCGGCCCTCCAGGACTGAGTTTGGAGACCCCTGAACTATACTGTCAAATAAAAATAAAGAAAATAAGAATAATCTAACTACAAGCAACAGCACAAATAAATACAATAGAGTAAAGATACGAATAAAATAAACAGTGATTTTTCAGGGTTTTTTTTAGATAGGTCTAGCATTCGTTTTCAGGTAAAGAAATTGAATGAAGTAATCAAATGTAAAACAGCATTGCATATTTAACTGTATAAATGAAAGATTAATCTTCATTAAAGTTACAAAAGCTATTCAATCAAGAGCAGTGAGTGATTTCTTTGTTGTTGCTGTTCGATTAATATTAAGAAAGTGCTGTCACTTTAAGAGAATGCACTGATACAGTACGTTCAGCCGGCTATGTCTGCTATACTTACCAAGACGGTATTTTGACATTTTTTGTCTGAATTTTTCCATTTAAACACAATACTTAAAGGAACACTCCACTATTTTTGAAATTTGCTGCCGTAACATGGGTGCAGCAGCAAAGTTCCTTGATTATTACGTCGGAATGAGAGTATAGTTCCTAGCCATATCGGCCTAGAAAATCGCAACTTTTCATTTTCCCTCTGTCTTAGTACACGATGTAACTACAGAAGAGTCAGGTTTGCGCGCGTTCCAAGACGCGGGTTTGCGCGCTTCGTATGAGCTCGCGTCCTCTGGCTCTTAAATGTTTAAACTGGCAAAGCTTAAATGAGTTTAGTTTAAACACAGATATT
>NW_015542377.1:341843-342068 GCF_001515605.1 Sinocyclocheilus anshuiensis | reverse complement strand
TATATATATATATATATATACACACAAACACACACAATTGACTCCCATTTGGGTGATCTGCATTGAAGTAAATTTACAAAAGTGATTTTATATAGATTGTAAACACATTACACATATATAAATGCAAGTAAAATGTCTACTTTAATGTAGGGCTGTAGCTATCTATTATTTTAGTAATCGAGTATTCTACAGATTATTCCATCGATTAATCGGATAAGTATTTTT
>NW_015542377.1:340810-341382 GCF_001515605.1 Sinocyclocheilus anshuiensis | reverse complement strand
GCGCTATCAGCACCCGGGTGATGACGGAATAAATGACTGCTCATAATCCAGCATAGAACAATTTTTCCACATTTGTTTTTTTTCTCATCGCTGTTGCTGTAATGTACTGGGAAGCCAGAATGTGCATCCATCAACAGAAACACACATTAGCCGAACCCTGTTTTTTTTTTTACGAGTTATTTATAAGAAACCATATTACAGATGTGTTGTCAGATTTAAGTTGAACCGCGGTTTTAGCGCGTGCCGAACCGTGTGTGGAGAACCGTACGGTTCAATTGTTTTCCGCGAACCGTTCCACCCCTAATACAAATGCTATTGATATTTCAAAAAAATTAACAGTAAAATCAGATGAAGGCATAAAACATTAATTTAATTTATCCTAATCAAATGAAAATTAAACCCTTTTATTTTTTTGGTAAACAAAGTGCTGCATAACAGAGGTTTACTGTTAAAATTAAAAAGAAAACAGATCTGATTATTCCTTTAAAAATAAATATTTATTCATATTTATTAGCAGTAGTAGCATTGAGTCTTAAGACTGCTAAATAGTAATATATTCTGACAGTTTAACG
>NW_015542377.1:338579-339682 GCF_001515605.1 Sinocyclocheilus anshuiensis | reverse complement strand
TTTTGTTATTTTAAACATAAAACATTGAATACTGATATTTAAAATTATTTTAAAAATGAAAAACCGCCAGCAGGTGGCAGCAAGTCACTGTTACGAAGTGAGTCATTGCGATTGAACCAAATCATTTAAACGGGTGATTAATTCAGAAACAAAACGCCTCATGTAGCACAGAGACGCAAAACAGCACTGTGGCTGTTAGGGTGACATCTAGTGGAGAAGACTAGTGATAAGATTCACGTTAATCAGATCTTGTTTTAAATGTGTGCTGAAATAAATAACGGAAAAGATCAATTCGCGGCTTTTGAGAATCGATATCAAATCGACATCTTTTTTTTTTTAAACGATTAATCGTGTGGTATTTTTATGCACAATGGCGTTTAGTCTTTCACAAAACATAGCTAACGTAGGGACATTATAACTAACCACCATATTGATTTACGGTCTTAAATATGCCAAGAGCTTTTTTTTTTTTTTTAAAGTCTGGTCCCTGTTTTTATGCGGTCTATTGTCTATGGTCTGGTCCAGCATTTATCGGGTTGTGCGTCAGTATTAATGGTCCGTGGGGAAACACGGTGTTCCGTGTGTAGTTACAGTAAATGGACTAAACGAGGCAAATAATTTGCCTCGATGATTTTTTGTATTCGAGTTTCTCGAGGTATTCAAGGAATCGTTTCAGCCCTACTTTAATGTTTCAAATAACCTTTGTAAAAAATAAAATAAACTGTCAAAAAAATGCATGAAAAATTGTTTCATTGTAATTCAGCAAAACAAAAATGAAACCAAAAAAATGAAGCAATACTTATTCTGACCTGTACATACCAAAAAATACACAAGAAAAAGTAATCATACTACGGCTGTGCAATTAATCGCATGCGATTGTCAAGCGCATCTCGTCAGTAAAGCCGGTTCCGTGATTGGTAGTAAATCGCCATCACCTGCTTTCAGATGGAGCGGCATTCACTACACAGAGCCGTAGTTCACTGACAAGCAAGGCAATATCGCATTCATAATCGCAGATGAATCGCATTCGATTATGGCGATTTACTACCAATCACGGAACTGGCTTTACTGACGAGATGCGCTTGACAATCGCATGCGATTAC
>NW_015542377.1:337039-338142 GCF_001515605.1 Sinocyclocheilus anshuiensis | reverse complement strand
GGAAACGCAACCCGAGCCGTGCCGTGCCGTACTGAGCCGTGCCGAGCCGAGTCGTACCATGCAGTGGAGAAGCCCCATAAGTTACTTTTACACAGAGATTGGTAGGTCTATTAGTAAAATATGTTGACTTTAGCTGTCTTTGTTGCATTATGTGCCAGTGGTGACCATTTAAAAATGGGGAAAGAGCACTTTTCAAGGTTTTTTTCTCTCCATAGTTTGCAGGCCTGTAACTCAAACAAATATTAAAGATATCTTAATGCCCTTTTAGATATTGGGCCTTAACAAACTTCACTTTTGGCATCTTCATTTGAAAAAGTAATCATACTACGGCTGTGCAATTAATCGCATGCGATTAATTGCACAGCCCTAAATCATACTAAATGTTATTATATTTTAATAACATTGCTGACAAATGGGTAAGACCTAGTGGTTTAAAGGATAGTGGCGAAGATCCGTAAAGCAATTAACTAAAAAAATAACTAAAACAATTAATTAGTTTTGGGGGGCTGCACAAATAGTCTTTTACTGACATCTGATAATTCTGGTTCTACTGGACATGTAATAATTCTGGTTTTGCTATATGAACTCCTGTTACACTGAATGACATTTTAGTGGGTGTCTTCTGTAAATCATGGTAAAAATGTATGATAGTCATTATTTTTTGCTCAGAAAAAAATGTAATTAAACAGGACACATTCTAATGTACGGGGAAAAAAAAAACATTTAAAGCTGTATTAAAGGGGTCATATGATGCTGCTAAAAAGAACATTATTTTGTGTATTTGGTATAATGAAATGTGTTTATGCGGTTTAAAGTTCAAAAAACACATTATTTTCCACATACTGTACATTATTGTTTCTCCTCTATGCCCCGCCTTTTTGAAACGCGTCGATTTTTACAAAGCTCATCGGTCTGAAAAAGCGAGGTGTGCTGTGATTGGCCAGCTATCCAATGCGTTGTGATTGGCCGAATACCTCAAGCGTGAGACGGAAATGTTATGCCCCACCATACTGTTGATGCCGTGTCCCGGCCGGAGCGACAAGGCAAAAACATAAAACCCATTACAAACGAGGCATTTGTTGCATCCAGTGGGGACATAATTA
>NW_015542377.1:320983-336269 GCF_001515605.1 Sinocyclocheilus anshuiensis | reverse complement strand
CTACAGCGAGAATAAAAGTTACGCCTTCTTTCTTTGCGTGAACATTTGGGCGGCGTTATGCAAATCTTCCCAGATCGTGACGTAGGTACGTGGGGGCGTGTTAGAACGAGCCGTTTTAGGTAGGCGTGGTTAACTCAACTTTTATAAAGAATATCTCTTTGGTTTTGAGACTTTAGTGTTTGCAACTTTACAGATCTTCTTTATGCACCAAGAGCTTGTAGCACTCCAAAGAGAAAGGAAAAATTGAAATCGCATCATATGACCCCTTTAAACTTTTACTGTTTTGATGACTGTGACCCATATAAAATAACTTACTCATGCCATTTTTGAGAGGTGACATGACCTCCATGTTTTCTCTCGGGACCCTGAGCTGGTTAGTGTCGATGTAATAGGTGGTGCCGCTCTTTCCCTTCTCTCCATCTGTCTCCATCGGTGTACTGCCATCCTCCCGGTCCAGAGTCACACCAATCACAGTAGGAAAATCAGCCTAGAAACCACAAAACAACTTTATGCTTACAACATTTTTTTTTTTCAGCTTCATCACCATATATTGGTGATATATTCATCTAACTGCTCACACCTTGGGACAGTCCTCTCCTGCATATCCAGCTCTCACTGAGTATGAGCCCATGTCAAAGACGAGAGCTCCAACTTCATCTGTGAAAAAAAAACAAATAAACATCCAAAAAGAAACAGATGAGGATACAACTATAAAACACACACACACAAAAAAATACTTTGTAATCCACTTAATCAAGGTGGGCTAAATGTACTTGATTTTGAAATATCTAACACTATTTTTAAAATTAAGTGGATACAAAATTATATCCGTTCAAAAGATAAGCTATGGTATTATATCCCTAATATTATTTTTGAAAAAGTAGGTGGTATTGAATTTCTTCTTAATTGTAATTTTAATATTAGCAAGCTTCCCATAAAACTTTCCAATTTTCACAAACAGGCATTGTTATCATGGATGATTATATACAAACAATTTTCCCCCTCACAAATGCTTAATCTGGAATAATAAATACATTGCACACCAAAATAAATCTTTTTTTTTAGTTAATTGGTTTAGAGCAAATAGTTTGTTGGTTTCTCAACTTTTGAATAGTAGTAATGGTCATGCGCTTACATATTCAGAGTTTTTAGAAAAATTTTCATTTTATATACCTGTTAAGGAGTATACGATGGTAATTAATGCCATTCCTTCAGAACTTAGGAAATTATTAGAAAATGATATAGTCGAAAAAACAAATTTAGACTTCAGTGTTAAACTGGTAGGTATAAATATAAAAGAACAAAAATTTAATAATAATTATCTTAGAACGATTTGCCAAATTTCCAGTGTTCCTTTAGCCATTGGTTTTTGGAGAACACAATTTCAAGATGTCAACTGGAAAGAGACCTTTAAAAACCAGACGTTTTTTTATCACAAATAAAATTAGAGAAGTATCGTACAAGATCGTTCATCGTATTTATCCTGTAAAACAGGTAATTGCAAAGTTTTATAAAGACATTGACTTGAAGTGTGTTTTCTGTAAAGAGGAAAATGAGAGTATTGTTCATTTATTTTATGATTGTATTTATACAAAATTATTTTGGGGTGATTTGGTTTTTTTTGTTAAACAAAGTATTAATATTGAATTGCAACTCAAAGAAAAGGATGTTTTATTTTTTTATGAGTATACTGTTGACTTAAAGATTTGGTATATTGTGAATTTACTCATTATATATGGAAAATTCTTTATTCACAAATGTAAATGGGCAGTGAAAAAAACTAATTTTACTCATTTCAGAATAGAAATAGGTCACTACTTGTATACGTTAAAAGAAACAAGAAATAACAAAGCAAAAAAAACTGTAAATTACTTTAAAGCCTTAAATCTATTCTTTGAATAATTTGTAATTATTTGTACTTGTTTACAGACGTGAGTTTTTTTATTGCTTTTCTTATTTAGTTTTTATTTATTTATTTTAAGTATTTGTTTTCAGTTTAAATGTTATTGCCCTTATATGTTCTTTGTTCTAAAAATTGCAATAAAAAATAAATAAAACACACACACACACATTCAGTAACTATAAACTCCTGTAAATTAATCAAAAATATCTTCCGTTACTATACGTAAATCGTCCAGCAAATTGTATTTTTATTAACAACGCACTCAATATTTTATTTTTATTAACTGTGCGCTCAATATTCTGCTGTATGCTGCATTCTACAAAGCATACAAATCTGAAACGTTGACTTTGGGCTCATTTTCACTAGAAACCTTTTTTTTTTTTCACACAGAAATAATCATGTCATGCTAGTTTGATAGCTAGCGAGCTCATAAACGTGGCGCACTCTTATTCATTTGATTCTCCCTCCAAAATCGCACTTACCTCCACCATACACTCCGCCACTCATTGTTGCGGCTGGTCAATACTGAGAGAAGGCAGCTGTTTGATTTCTTATTTTAAAAGCGGGGATATAAAATAAGACCCGTACGTTTTGTATTTTCACTATCACAACAAAGGAAACGAATCAGACATCTTTGTCTTGGGGGATTATGGTGGCTTGTGGTTGAGGTGCTTTTAGCAGCGCCACCAGTCGGCATGGAGGAAAAAAATGAAACTCAATGCAGAATTGCTGAAATTTCTATACAGGCTTAAAGGGATAGTTCACCCAAAAATGAAAATTTGATGTTTATCTGCTTACCCCCAGGGCATCCAAGATGTAGGTGACTTTGTTTCTTCAGTAGAACACAAACGGATATTTTTAAGTCCAGCCGTTGCAGTCTATCATTCGTATAATGCATGGCAATGGTAACAAAATCTATGAGAGTAAAAAAAACATGCACAGACAAATCCAAATTAACCTCTGCGGCTTGTGACGACACATTGATGTCTTAAGACACTAAACTATCGGTTTGTGCGAGAAACCGAACAGTATTTAGATCATATTTTACCTCTAATACACCACTATGCCCAACTGCTTTGAGCGCGTGCACGGCATCCGGTGAGTGAGGTGTGTCCGCGCTTCAGCAAAGAACTAATTAAAATGTATTGCAGAGTTGTGGTGACTAATGCAAGGTCTCTTCAGAAGGATGAAGACTGACCATAATTGTGTCCCAATACAGTTTAAACTGAAATTGATGTCATTGGCTATAAAAATTCAGCCTGAAACATAATTTGATCAGCTCAGTTAAGTTGACAAAAGAGAAAAGATTGAAGTTATGATGATGAAAAAAATATGACGATATGATGAAAAAAGTATTTTGGACTTTGAAAATCTAAATGAAACTGTATGGAGTAAAAAGTTTGCCTTGTACAATTATTCTGTTTCAATAGTACTCATGTAAAATAAAGTAAAAAACAACCCAAAATAATATTCATAAGTATAGTACTATTAATTATGTTCGCCACTGCAGAGTTACAGTGGAATGTACCTGAATTATCAGCACATTACTACTTTGCTTTATTTATTTGTTTATTTTTCACTTGTTTACATAATCTAAGATCCTTGGAATTTAAACATTCTGTATTCAAAATAAATCAAAATATAAAAACAAACAACACTGAAAAAAAGGAAAAGCAGTTTTACTGAATTTACTACAACAATACACTTACAGTCTACTTAATAAATTTATGTTTGAGATGCAAACATACATTTATTGCGTAAAGTCTAAATGAAATTCAACACAGTCATCAAAACATGATATAATCACTTTGCAAGAAAATGTTCAAACTGATTCAGATTTCCAACAAATGGTGTTCACGTAAAATGATTTTTTCTACTGTTTGATTTACTTAATTAAATTTGGCTCATGTCACACAATTACTTTGCATTTTCTTCTCAACTTAATTCCATTGCGTACAATTAATCTAATTCAGTTTTGTGAAGTACGTCGTTTGCGCGGGAGCAACGTGCACGAGAGCGTCTGCGCATGCGCTTTGAAAACCACGACTGTCGGTATGGAAAAGGACACATGAGGGATCTGACTGACTTGTTTCCAAAGCTCGTTAAAAGGTAAGAATTTCAGTAAAAAATCGTATGATATATTATAAAAATGCAGTCATTGTCAGATTAAATGCAACAATAATGTTTTAAGATAACTCCACACGCTTTTAAATCATGTCGACGGTATATTTCGTCGAGTGTCGTCGCAGAATTTTTTTTTTGTTAGGTAACGGTAACGTTAAATATTACTGGTAGTTTATCAAACTTCTACAATGCGATTAAATCATTCACAACTGGAGCTTACAGTCTTATGTACACTTCCACAACTCTTACCCTGCGTATGCAAATCTTTTTGACGTCATTCTACCTTCATACCCCTCCACTGACTTTAGGATTTGGGTGGGGGAGGGGTTCGTAGCCGTTGTCATATCGCAAGACATTGCATTGTTTCATGCTTTTCATCTTGAGAAAGATCTTTCTTCCTCACCATATTACATAAGAACTGTGACTTGCTTAATAATGTGTATAGAAGATTGAGGTCACCGCAAGCATTGGCATTTTTCTAAAAATTACTTGCCTAGTAAGTTACAAAAAAGCTACCCCTCATATTTCTTGTTCATGTGTTAAATACATATTCATCTTGTTTTCTGTCTTTAGGACATGGAAGAAGATCTTTTACAGAGTGCCATTGAGAAGACCACCATGGGCATCTTCGTGATAAAGGACACTGCAGACAATGAAGCCCATGATGTGGGAATTGTGCTAGAGGGTGTGGCAGTGCTTCAGGACCTTGACAGTGTGGCTTTTGCAACGTCAGTGTTGTTCGGTCTAATTTATACTCTTAACCTGCAGTACCCCACAAACTTGCGTTTTATTTTTGAAATTCTGCAAAAGCTCATCATGGAGTTGGATGTAGGTGAACTCTCTATCAAGGCCCAAAATTTCAAATCTAAACTCCATCAGTGAGATGGACCGCTTTTTGAATGACTGCTGAGACTATAAACGATCAACCCAAGAAAATTCCAGCAGCCTTCATGCAAGACACCACTGCAGAGGGTAAACAGTGATCTCGTTGTTTAGACTGTTCCACTTTGCCTACTCTTGTTTCTTTATCCCTTTTTGTCTGAATTTGGCCCTTCTTTGGACTGGCTCAAAAGTTGATTGATTAGAGAGCTGAATCTATGACACATGGATGAACTAGCATAAATAAGATACACTGTTTATAGTTTGGGTAAGGGTCAGATACTGTATGTCAACATTATTTTTACATACATTTCAGTTATTAAAACATGAAGAGGAGGATTACAAATATAGACAGTGCTCTTGGAGAAAATGACAGAAGAGTACAATTTGGCTGACTTTTAGGAGCAAGTCTTCTAAAAATGCTCCGGGACAAATTGATCAATACAGCATTAAATGATAAAAAATATTCAAGCTATGATCTTCAGCATAGACTGCTAGTAGATTTTGTAATGAATCTATATATAAATATCTTTGAAACGAAAGCGTTTTTCTTGAAATAACAGTTCCAGGTACTGGTGTTCTTGGGTATAGTTTTAAGGTTTCTGAGAGAAATTAAATAAATTATTAGTGTTACAATGTTTTATTTGTTTTTAAACACACAGTTACATGCAGTGTAATGTTACTTATGTTTATGATCTTGTTTACAAAAGTTCTTATGAAGGTTTACATATATTGGTGCACTATATGTTATGCATACAACAGTAACTGTCTTTGTTTTTATACTAGTCATTAAAACTAATATGTAGTTTTATTACATTTAATCATCAGAGAAGTTATGCTTTTTGAAAGCACAATGTTGTTTAGGCGTCATTTAAATGACGCATTGTTCAAATGATTAAATAAAGGATTTGCAGAAGGTTTTTGTGTTATTGGAAATGAAATGAAATGAAACATGCGACAACAAACCATTAAAATTTGTATTAAAATTTAATTTTAGTGAAGTTATCAAAATTATGTTAAGATAACTTGATTTAATTGCACAGAATTAACATGATCAAAGCATATATCTAAAATAAAATAATGTTAAGCTAACATAACTGAATTATGTTAGGATAACTTGAAAAGACTATGTACACATTACTTTTTGAAAATACATCTGATTAACACAAAAGTATTATAATGAAACCAAATAAATGCGTAGGACACTGAACTCAAACTGAATGTGTGGAACCAATGTCCATAATTGAGTAAATCCAACAAATCTTTTTTTTCAGTGAACTCTGCTTTCATACATATACTTCATATTTACTTTCAATAATTATATTTCTACTAAATATTAGGAAGAGCAAATGTTTTTAACCAGTATACCTTCTACTTTCATTTACTGTTTATAAACAGCAAGTGTTAACTCAGCACAGGTAGTAATACAAAAATTGTTACATTGCTGACATTTTTTTTAAATAGATAAAACAAGATTACAAACATTTAAAAAGTAATTGTTGAAATTCTTACAACCTCTCCCATTCATCATGCCATTTTGTATATTTTTACCCCAGACAATGATTCATAGAATTTTGAAGAAAAAAATGAACACAAAGTTACTAATTTCCACATTCTGAAATATTCCCTCTGAAATTTAAAATGGATTTGAACAGCGTTTTTGATTCATGAGTAAAATAAAGTCTGGTTAGCATTAGTCATGTTTTCCAAGCTGCTTTCTGTCCCCAGATTCAGATCTCACGGTGGCAGTTCTCAGCTAAAAACTCACCTTTTTTTCTCCATTCCTGGTTTTGGGGAGCTGTTGTTATTTACAGTTCCATTATCTGTTTATTATTCTATCTTTACATGCATAAAATAAACAAACAAAAAAAAGACCTTATACATGTACAGAAACTCACAAGGTGAACAGTTTTAATGAATAGTTTAAGGAAATAGTTTAGGGAGGTGTTCATTTGCATCACTTGCATGAGCTCAAACGAATTCTTCTTGTCTGCAAAGAAATTTTAGTTTTTGCGTGTCTTTGATCCAGAGGTCCAATGAAGTTTAACTGCTGACTTGAGTATAGAACTGAATGTTGTAGATCTATGAACAGATTTAGCAATCATATTTCTCATTTACACAAACACTCATAGAATTACACTTCATGTACCTCATGGTCTTATACATGAACTTTCATTGCTCCACGCTACAGTACATGTTAAACTTCTTACAAATAACTCCAAAGGCTGAATGATTCAAATGTAAACAGTATTTATGTTTATTAAGTTGATAAATATAGCAAAACAAACACACCAAGGCAGCTCTCTGAATGAAGTCACAGTCTTTAAGAAGATGTGCTATACATACATCCTTTGTTTTTTTACAGCCCTGCATGGGCCCATAATGAACTGAGATGTCTGTGTCCTCAATCACATGGGCAGCTGTTATCAGTCTGTGGAGAAAATAAATATTTAAACAGGGAAAAATATATCTGCATAGATATAAGCCTATGGCTCACATAGTTCTTCAGTCAATGCAAACACAGTGGCTACATGAAAACTTTCACCTTCAGTATATGTGTGTGCAAAGAGGAGGTGTTGTGCATGAGGACGTATAGTGGTCAACAAGGATGAGAACATTTTCATGTAGCAGTTTCAGTTTTAGAAAGGAAACATAATTGAATGTGGAAGTCTGAATAAATCAGTTACTAGCACGTTTTCAAGATGTCCAGATTTCACACAGGCAAAATGACTAGCCACAAGTAGGCTGCACATATACAACTATTTCACAAGTACACACAAGCTAACTTGCCATTTTCTGTCCTTACATAAAAGCTGACATTATTTTTTAAGAGTGGTTTTAATATTTCAATGCAGTTTATCACAACACCAATGGATTCATGCTTGAAATTGAATTATGTTTGGAAAAGAAGCTGAATAGGTGCACCTGGTTTGTGTATGCTTGTTTGCATGTGTTGTACTTCCATGGGGCCTTATTTGCATGATGATCTGGAAGCTGAGTATACGGTCCATGCTATAAAAGTATACTATATACTATAGTATGTATGTATATGTATAATACATATGTATACTATGTATACTATAGTATAAGTAAGTGCTCTTCATGACTGTGATCATTTTAGATCTATTGGTGTACTAAAGTCCAGTAAAAAAAAAAAAGTGAAATATCTTTAAAGGGGTCATGAGCTGCATTTTTAAATTATTTTATAATGTTCTCTGAGGTTCACTATAGTGTGATTTAAAAAATCACACTAAATCATTTTTATATGCTGATTTATCAATGTTAGAAACAGTTGTGCTGCTTAATGTTTCATTTATAACCTGTGATACTTTTTTTAGGATGGATTTTTTTTATTATTAAAAAGTTGTTTAAAAAATGTGCAAAAAATAAAACCTTTTATAACAATATAAGTCTATCACTTTTTATCAATTTAACACATCCTTGTTGAATATTAATTTTTTTCTGTATTTTTGATCAAATAAATGCAGGCTTGATAAGCATAGAAGACTTCTTTCAAAAACATTAAAAGCAGTTATTTGTCCAAACTTTTGGCGGGTACTACAGTATATAGCCTACATATTAATCAAAGAGGTAATCTCTTTTTTGTTTGTTGAGAATGTTATTATAGCCGTGATATTATTATTATTATTATTATTTTGCTGCAGTAATTTGTTCAGTGATTTATTCACAGTTCCTGAATACCACTTCAGTAAATAAACATAGCCTAAGTGCTTTTATCATTTTTTCCTAGCTGGGTGTGGGCAGGATTTCACCCATTTAATCAATATTGACTACAGATATTGTCATGTTATGTTAACAATATGATATTATGTATTGCATTGTTACCTTAAATATGCACTATACACAAATCAAGTGGAAGTGAAAGAGACAATCACTACTGAGCTGAAAAGAAGTTAATTTTAATGAAACGGAAATGTACTGTTATGTTAGAGCAGTAATGGGTAGACCGGGTACAGTTGGTACACTTTTTGCTTTTTTCATTACCACACCAAAACTAGGGACTGAAAAGAAGTGATTTTTCATATAACATTTCCTTTACTTGTCTACTAAAATATTAATAATTATTAACATCCATAAGTAGGTCATAATTGCCACAATTAGCTCATAAACACAAGCTTTTTTGTTCTAACTGTACCCATGAGGGGTACAGCTGAGACACCCATCCGTAATGCTGTAAAGCTGCCTAACCAATTCATTGCAAATGTAAAATACCTTTAAAAATGAGAATTCAACAGTTTTTATTTCCATTCAGTATTTTATTTGATTATTTGTTTAGATAAAAGTAGTTCATTTGTAAAACACTGTACAGTAATGGCAAACAGCAATACAATATTTAATTTCAGTTCATCATTTTATAGTAGCAGTTGAAAAGTTGAGTAGCAGTAAAAAACACTGAACAATTGCAAACAGCAATAATAAAACAGATCAAATGAAAACAAAAACCTAATAAACATAATAACAATAAACATAATAAATAAAACATAATAACAATAGCCTAATAAACCATAAAAACAAAACAAAGGCCATTCAGTCACCTAGGCTACGCACTTACTGAGTCACCTGTGTCACTTACAGTTGTGGCAAATGTAGTTTAGGCCTCCATCAGTGCATCCTACATGCGACCACATGCCACAGATGGAGCAAGAGATCCATTGTTCCCCTGGCCGGGATGTTGAAAACCATTAATCACCGACAAGACATTGAGTGTCCTCTGTATTTTTTATTTTTTTTTGCTTTTTGTTGTAATATGATTTTCCTTTTGACCACTTGGGAACACTTTTTTTTCCTCTTCAAGGGCATTCTTTACAGGTGTGTCAGTGAGTATATCACTGGCCCTTGTCTTCTGCCTTTGACCACTGGCCTTTCGGGGACTGGCTTTGGGGTATGGACTTACAGTTTCAGGCAAGAATTCTGGAACATGCTCCTGCTGAACATCAAAACAGAAACACACACACACGTATGAATATTTCATTTTCAAAATTTGATAGGCATACACTACTAGAAGTGAAATTAATTAATTTTTCTTACTTCACTGGTGATTTCTACCTCTTGTAAGGATAGAGGAAATAAAGTGAGGGTAACTTCTTTAAAACCATCTGAGTTAAGGGTCACTGTTGGCATAGGAATATCCAGGGATGGGACATAATACAGTGCAGCAGTGAATGGCCAGCATAGAGATGGAGGTGCAGCAGCGGACGGCCCAGGGAGAGATGGAGGTGCAGCAGTGGACGGCCCAGGGAGAGATGGAGCCATAGGGGGTCTGTCAGTCACTGATGCTGGGAGAAAGTTGAATTCACTGAAGATGTCCTTGTTGTACAGCCAGATCCCAGTGCAGTGAAATCCCTTCTTGACATTCTGAGGTGACGCTGCCAGGAGCAAGATGTTGTTGACCATCTCTGGCAGGTCATAGATGGTGATCGTTGTTCCAGGATGCCTCCGGTGCCACTTGTCCATCTCACTGTTTAGGTTTTTCTTTAGTGGCCCATAAACAGTTCTATCCAGAGGCTGCAGTTGGTGTGTGCAGTGTGGGAGGAAAGACAATAGAACCACGCCATTCGCCCGACAGAAGTTGACAGCTTCAATTGATACATGAGAGGAGTGGTTGTCCAACAAGAGCAAGACTTTGTTGTCTTCTGTTGCCCTGGTATACTGAACAAAATGCTGGAGGAAGACAACAAAGTCCTGCTCCTGCATACAGCCACTATCATTGGCTGTGCCAATTGAGCCCTCTGGACCACCTCTGATGAAATGAGGGAGATACTTCTTCGGGGGGTAATGTTATCCAGGGCATTTCCTGCCAAGGCCATGGTAACAAGGACCCCCCTCTCTGCAGACGTTACACTCCCAACTCTTCTCTCTCCCTTGGTTGCAACAACATGTCCAGGATTCTGGACTGTTGTTAGGCCTGTTTCGTCCATGTTCCAGATGTCTTTTGCTGTGAACCCATGCCTCAACCGGTCTGTGGCCAGCTTATCAAAGAATGTTGCCACATTTGTGGGATTAAAACTGGTGGCTCCGCTTAAACTTGTGGACTGAGGCCTTCTTATTAAAAGGTGTTGGTGCCTTCTCATGAAGTTTGAGAACCAGCTCTCACTCGCCATGCCATTTGTAGCCCACTGTGCTGGAAAAGACAATCCATAAAAACTGGCTAATTCAAAGGCCAGTTTGCATACCTGAAACAATAAAAAATAAGTTAATAATGCAGTTGCACTAGTATAATTGAAGTTGTTTCATTTTATGATTTAATAATTTCATATTTGACCTAGAAGTTTTTTAACAATGCATTTAAAGGCACAGTATGTAGAATTTTCACCGCTGGAGGTCGCCTATTCAAAACAAAGGCGTTGCTTATTTCTCTGGATTTAAACATTCTTGGAAAAATTGGGATAATGTACGTACACAAGTCAAAAAAAAATATATAACACTGTTCTAGTGGTTTTTGGATATTTTAATCCAAAAACTCTACATATTGTGCCTTTAAAGAACACATTTCTCTGTGTGTCTTTGTATGTGTATGTTCATGTGTCTTTGCTGGCTAATTTGAGCATTGTGCTTAACCTGAACTTTTTCTATTGATGCTTTAACTTTTACTCTTCAGTGTATTATACCTCTTTTGGGGGGAGCCCAAAGAATAAAGCTGCTGCTTTCCTCACATATGAAACAAGACTACAGGATATGCAGTTATATTTTGCTTGTTAGTCTGCCTGTCCAAACAAATACATTTCCATTTTATTCTCTACTTTTATGTTCCATGAAAAAAAGGCTACATATTTTCAACATTAATGGGAGTGGATGATAACAGAGTTTTCATTTTCAGGTGAATCTCTCAAAGACAAGCATTTTGGATCAAAGTGTTGAGATGATCAAAGGATTCCTGACTCAGCCTTGTTCAAAAAACCTGATCAGTTCTCTCTAGCATTTCCCTGTGCTGTATAAGGCCTTCAAAGTCATTAATTAAATACTTATGCTAATAATTAACTCTGTAACTGCAGATCTAACCACCTAGAAAGGGTGTATCAACTTACCACCTTGCATATTTTACAACATGCCCTAATATCCTTATGTCCTTCATGTTAGAAAATGTGTCAATGAGAAGTAGACAGTTTAAATATCGCAAGCATCAAACACAAAGTCATGCAATATGTCAGTTTTTAGAGCACAGATTAAGGTTTATGAAAATGTAAGTTAACTTTAACAGTCATGTAAGGATGAGAAGCTATTCAATGTGGAAGGGACGTGGTGAAGTGAAAAACTTACCTTAGAAAAAAAACTTTCGCCGATATCTTCGGACTGGAGAAGCGCATGTACTTCAAATTTCCCACGATCGAAGAGGGCGCTAATATGCATGTGCCAAGCAGATATCACAGCTCAGACTTGTTGCGCTGTTGCAGGTTGCGCACACAAGTTAAGGTGTTTCAAATGTGCCCCTGTACCAACTGTACCCGGTCTACCCTAATCATCAGCAGAATTTGATACATCCGAGTTCCTTTTTTTTTACATTAAAAAAATGTTTAAGTGTGTTTGCTTTTTGACTTTGAATACAAACTTTTTTGCTTTTACTTTTGTAGCTGTTTTGCTTTGCTTGTCAGCTCCCGACTCGAATTGTACGCGCAAATTCAAAGCGTCGCGTCTGGGCGTAATAAACCAGTGAATGATCTGTCCACAAAGGTTATATTTAGAATACATTGCAATCACTCCAAAATAGATGACGACAACTCACACACCTGCATTAGGAGCTGTCTTCTTTGCGTGCCATTTAGCCTTTTGCTTCGCAGCACCTGAAGGATGTGTTCATTACGGCAAACATCCAGAAGGCAGCAGCCACATGGCTTTAAGAACAGTTTGAACACAAGAAATGGAGCGAAATGTTTCAGAACAGATCATCACGCAAACAGCTTGCAGCACTAGGCCTATTTCGTTGGGTGACAGTTGTTGTCAGCTTGTGTAGTGTGTGACCCCCTGTTGCGGATAATTTACATAGTGTGAACACCACAACCACTTCAAGGCAGACAGCAAGTCATGTAGTCTGAACAGCACAGCGATCTGCCGACGTTTAAAGTCGTGTAGTGTGAACATAGACTTGTATGAGTGTGAACTTGGCTTAAATTGAGGATGCTGAAATGTACATAAATAATAAATGAACAAAGGGTGCTTATCAATCTTTATGCACATTGTTAGCGTTTACTAGTGATGTTAGGTTCTTGAACGAATCGTTCTTTTGAGCCGGTTCTCAGGAAGTAGCCGGTTGAGCCAGTTCTCAGGAAGTAACCGGTTGAGCCGGTTCTCAGGAAGTAACAGGTTGAGCCGGTTCACAAATCGAACTTTAGTTCCGGGTTGATGACGCAGGACGCACAGCCGAAGTAGCACGTCCAACTCAAAAAGAACCGAATGAGCCGGTTCAACCAACTGTCGAAGTTTGCCGAGGATTACCGAGGACTCAACAAGAACCGAATGAGCCGTGGCGAAGTTTGCCGAGGATTAGAGCCGGTTCACAAATCGAACTGAATCGAACTTTAGTTCCGGGTTGATGATGCAGGATGCACAGCCGAAGTAGCACGTCCAACTCAAAAAGAACCGAATGAGCCGGTTCAACCAATTGTCGAAGTTTGCCGAGGATTACCGAGGACTCAACAAGAACCGAATGAGCCGTGGCGAAGTTTGCCGAGGATTACCGAAGATTTCTGATGAGTGAGTTGAGGATACTGTGCAAGCCTGAGGCGCGTACTGGAAATATGCTTGTTTATTATGTTTATTAAATGGTTATTAGTTTACATTTTATTAAAACCTGCAAAAACCTTTCTGTAGAGTGATGTAAATACAATAGTTTATTGTGCATGCATATTATAGTTAAAGTTGCTTAAGCGAAATCAAGGAGTTTATAAGACTGGTTTATTAATTCTTTATACAGTAGACATGTAACATATCCGCGTTTGTGCATCAATGTCTGTAATGTGTGCTGTAGGTGCGAAACTTTTAGGAATCTTATACAAGTTGTAGGCTAGTCAATATTGGTCAGTCAGTCGTATCTTGAGGATCCGCGAATGAAACTGTGACCACAAACACCATTAACTTAAGTGAATTATATGGCAATAATCAGCAATATGCTTTCACACAAATAACTTTATTTTTGAATGTTTCAATATGCGTTGACACAAGTGACTTATTTGAAATTTTAATTGATACAACATGGCACTGCGTTGTTAGAAAAGAAACGCGTAGAGACGTTATTGACGTCAGGAACCGATGAATCGGCTTTTTGAACCGGTTCAATCCCCCCCCGTCAAAAAAAAAAAAAAAAAAAAATTTGACTGTCCATATCCCGGCCCAAAAATACAACAACAAGCGACCAGTTTCCAACACACTCCATTTTTTTATTATTAGCTCTTTTATAGAGCAAGGCTCCACCCACTTTTAGAACATACCATGTAGAGGTGAACAACAATGTAAAAGCAAGATAAAACAATCCAAATACATAAGAGTTTGGTGTGCTTTCTTTAAATGCTACCTCATATAACAAACATTAAACATTAACAGAAAACAAAACAAACAACAAAAGAAAAATATATATAAACAAAACAACTACACTAATATAGAGGGCAGCAAAGGGCATATTACACCACATAAACAGGAAAGTACCTACACATCTACTCTAACTGATGTTATTTTGCTGGCATTTAGATGTGAGTGTGGATAATGGTGGAATTTGTCCATGCATGTACATGCACATTAGCAGTCCTTCCAAAATAAAAGTCATAAGTCACAGTCCATCTGTGACACACATCATTAAATATTTCATAAATAATTCATACTGTATTTACCATTACACTAGACTAGGCTGTTAACTCAGGCTCGGTTTTTACCCTGCATCTGAAATATTAGTGTGTATGTTTGTATTGTTGCTTTTTACTTTTATGTTTATTCTTTATAATATAAATCATATATTATTTGAGGTTAAATTAAATAAATGTAATGAATACATTTTATTTATTCGACAATAAAGTAATAAAATTATAATATTTATGTTAACATGCTGTTTTTATGGGAGTATAAAAACAACAACAATAATAAAAGTATTAGAATAAAATGTGTATTATTGTGATGATGATAATAATGATAATAATAATAATAATAATAACAAGGTTAAATTAAAGGGGTGTATTTGTGTATTTGGAGTAATGAAATATGTTTATGCAGTTTAAGGTTTAAAAAACACATTATTTTCCACATACTGTACATTATTGTTTCTCCTCTTTCTCCCGCCTTTCTGAAACAAAGCTCATCGGTCTGAAAAGCGAGGTGTGCTGTGATTGGCCAGCTATCCAGTGCGTTGTGATTGGCCGAATACCTCAAGCGTGTGAC
>NW_015542377.1:319535-319815 GCF_001515605.1 Sinocyclocheilus anshuiensis | reverse complement strand
ACGAGTCATTTGTTGCATCCAGTGGGGACATAATTACAGATTATAATGACTTATACTGTCTTTTTACGCGTTGCGTTGAGTATGGAGCCGCGTAAACATAAAACCATGTCTGCAGTTGTGATCGTAGAAACAACAAACAACAAGCCCTACTCTACACTGATCAAAACTCGTGTTTGAATCATCAGTGGCAAATCCTTTAAATATAAAAAACTTACTTACAGACTGTGAGTCAGAACAGCCGGCATTGTAGTCTACTCTACCAGGATCAGGAAACAGTCCT
>NW_015542377.1:308915-318170 GCF_001515605.1 Sinocyclocheilus anshuiensis | reverse complement strand
CTTTGGTTTTGAGACTTTAGTCTTTGCAACTTCAGGGATCTTATCTATTCACGAACAGCTTGTAACTCTCCAAAGAGAAAGGAAAACTTGAAATCGCATCATATGACCCCTTTAAATTACAATAAAAAAGTGTATTATTAGTAGTAACTGTCTCAACAACTGTCAGCTGGTCATGTCATGACAACATTCTACATGTAAAACAATAAAGCCTTTTTAGAAGTCCTTATTTCATGTGAGTGTGTGTCATTTTAAGGATTCTTTTCAAAAGTTAATTTTATTTAGCACTCTTGCAGCGGGTGCCCTGAAGGTAGTTTCTCTCGCATCCGCTGGGTGTCTCTTGTGAGTGAACTCGTGAGCGCTGTTTATATGATCGCGCACGGCCAGAGAAACAGCAGCAGCAGCAGGATGGCGAGCAAGGACACAACACAGAGTTCCCCACATCCAGCGCGAACAAAATCACAATGCGTTGGACTTCTGCGCCTTTTATTTATTGCATTTATTCACGTGGTACAGGCGGACAAACAAGGTAACCTCCTGAAGCGTGTTGTGTGTTTTTAGCTGGTTTTCGTGAGTCTGTATGGCTTGTATACATACCGCGGCTTCACTGCAAGCTAATAACTGTTAGCTTCGGCGCGTCAGCGAACAAAATCAATATTTAGTCAAGCCTTATCCACAATATTGAAAATCACAGTTCTGGCTAGGTTAAGTTAGATGACATGTGACTGCTCATGCTGTTTTTATTTTCTTGACGTAAAGCTGCTGGATAATATTGCTCAGTCAGAGACATTAGTTTAGCTTGAGTATTGAAGCTAACAGGCTCAGTCATATTACATTAGCTAACACATTAAACCTGGCTGAAGTTACTTTCTCTCTCAAAAACCAAACAATGAATAATGTGTTACTAAACTCTAACCCATCCAAGATAGGGTTTCAGCTTTATAATAGAACGTTTAATGATTATGTTCACTCCCCATTGGTGGCAAGTTCATGTTTTGGGACTGTTCTGGCTAATAAATGCGGGTTTGACACAATGTTTTGCCCAATAAAAATAACGTTCATAATGTTTCAGACGCCAAAAACGTCGTGTTAAAGCAATGCCAAATGGGTAAACGAGTGGAAGTTTGAAAGTATAGTGTTAATGTGAGAGTTTTGTTTCTGAGGCCCAGTCAGTCAGTGACATGTCAACTAACTCAGAGAGGGAGGAGGTGGTGACCGCATACTGCAAGTTTTTACTATATTTCTTCTTGTTGCTCAAGTACAGTTAAATACAGTAGGTCACTGGGAGTAATTTGTTGTTAAGTAGTGTATTATATAGAAATTGAGTTGTCTGATTGCATTTGAGGGGTTCAGCTTATCGGATAAAATTTAGAGGTCCTCAGACATGACACTGTAAAAAGTCTCATCAAAGTGCGGAACACTTGGTACACTTGCAAGTGAAATAGTCAGGGTTGCGGGTGCACTCACAATCCAAATATCAACCCCTTGACGGGGCAGATAGTAAATCCAGTGCTTGTTTATTTTTTGACTGTTTCTTAACTAGTTTATTACATGTATTGAAATGACTCTTGAGTGTCAACAGACAATTAAAGGGTTACTTCACCCAACGTATCAGTTGTCAGTAGGGATGTAACGATTCACTCAACTCACGATTCGATTCGATTCCCCAAATGTATCGCGATTCATTTAACATGTCAACCGATTTGAATCGTCACATATTCGAATCGATTTTCAACCGGCTCGCAGTTAATCGTTACATCCCTAGTTGTCAGTGGTCGAGTCGACCAATGTGGGCTTTACTGTAACCAACGTCAGTGTCTATAGAACATTTTGACTCACAGTATGTAATAAATGCAAAACACTGTTACACATTTTGTTACAATTGTAATTGTTCTCTTGGGCTGTGATCCTGTAATAGGGTTTTCCTCAACTATGCACAGTGGGAAACTTTATAAAATCAGTTAAAAAAAAAAATGTAAGCCATTTTTGCTCAGTTATAGAGTTGGCATAGTGTTTTGGCTTTATAAGGAAGAATCATTCCATTGACAAGATTGTCAGGAGATTTTGTAACACGGGGAGGAACACAAGGAGACAACAATTAATCATCTTGGCCAATGACTCTTTATCACTACTTGTGTCGTGTAGGTAGTCACATTAGTTAGGGATAGCAAAAGCACAACATGCTCTAAATGCTTGAAAGCTGTAGATCATTGAATATGTGTGATCTTTGCCCTTCAGAGACAGCATGTTTCTTTTCTCCATAATCCCTGGATTACTTTGCCTCTTTTGCTTGGACAGTGGGGCAATCCAAAGGTGATTTTAGGTCTTAGATGTGTGTTTGCACCGTAGTGAGTTTTTTTTTTTAGGTTGGTGGTTGTCAGAAATGGATGTTGATAAAATCAAAAATCTAAAGCTTAATTTGGGTTGAATGAGATCCATTATTTTTATATTATAAAGTCAGTTATTCAGATCTTGCAATTGTAAATTCAGTGTTTTCTTGTGAATGAGAAATATTGATGGTCTTTGCCAGATGACAGAGTAATAAGCCTATTTCTCACTTCTTTCTCTTTGGAAGTTTTAAATGGACCTAATAGCTACAAAGAGACCACACAGAGGCTTGAGCAGATGGGTTAGTGCTCTTTGTGAAGCACGTGAGAGTTGTTAAGTGTTCTCATTCTTGCCTGGAAATGAATGCACCACTATTTCATTTACTGTGTCAACCCAGTTATTGACTGGAGGGACTCACTGAGCACATGGAGTGTTTCTTTTCCTCGTTTTTAAGCAGGAATGTTCTTAACCCCTTGGTTCCTTCTTCCAATGAGACAAGAATCCACTTGGCATGTGTCAGTAAAACGCTGACTGGAAAGTTTGCAATGACAAGCATGTGTTTGTTTAGGAAGTTATTAAGATGCTATGATTGCAACAACAATGAATACCCAAAATGCATAATATAGTATACTGTAGTAATATGTTTTTATAATATGACATCATAAAATATATATTTATACATATTATATTAGTGGTCGACCGATATATCGCCAAGGCCGATATATCGGCTGATATTTGGCATTTTTTCAAATATCAGCATCGGCCGATAAGTTTTTCTGCCTGGCCGATGTGTTCGAGGCGGGACTTTTATTTTGATGGCAGCGCCAGAGCACACAGTGCTCACATTCTCCCTCTTCTTTGTTTGTTGTTGTCATTTAACAGTTCTAATCAACTTTAAACTCGTTATTTCAAACTATGCTGATTTATGCATTTGCGCACTGTCATATTAATGTCATTTTTACTGTGTGCTGTATGCAAAATGAGTGTTACCTTGGCTTTAGTTGAAAAAATATGATTCCCAATGCACACAAACTTCCCAGATTACCGAGTGCCCTGTTGGTTACAGTGTTTACTTTCTTTTTGTTTATATATTTTAAAATATTTCTTTATTTGTGAAAAATACTGTAATAGAATTATAGAATCAGGAAGTTGTCATCTAAAGTATAAGTATGGTTATTTTACACATTTATTTTCAATATAATTCATTTTCAAATTATTTCAAGTTTCTCAAACATTAAATAAAATAAATAAAAATGATAATTAAAATAAAAAATATACTTATATATATATATCGGCCATCGGTTACCCTGCTCTCTAAGATATCGGCATCGGCTGTCAAAAAAACAATATCAGTCTACCACTATATTATATATATATATTAAAATATATATTTATCCATTTACATTACTGTTCAAAAGTTTGGTCAACAGTAATATTGTGTAATATTGATGATTTGAGTTTGATTAATGAGATTGATTGAGTTTGATTAAATAGTTTGATGAATGATTTGATTAGGCTAATATTGATTGATTAATATTAATAATAAATTATATTCATATTACAATTTAAAATAACAGTTTTCTATTTTAGTTTAATATTTTTTTCCTCTAATGGCAAAACAATTTTCAAAGTCCAATACTTTACTTTACTTTACAATACTTTAGTTTTTAGTGTTACTTAAGAAATAATTATAATATGCTAATTTGGTGCTCAAGAAACCTTTAGTATTATTTGGAAATGGTTGTGCTGTTAGTTTGTGTGTGGAAAGTGGAAGAGTTTTTTCCACCAGTTTGATCAATTTAATTTTGCTGACTAAAAATATCAGTTTCTTAAAAAACTTTATTTGCAATGGCATCACTGCATACAGTAAAATTAATAGACAAAAATACATATAAGTAAATCCAAAGATTGAGTATTGTTCACATTATGTTCACATGAATTAAAAACCAATACATTCATATTACTTGGTGGAAAACATACTATGTAAGATGTAAGATGAGTTTTAATTATTTTAATGTCTTGCTACTCAACAGTTGCTCATTTTTACATTCTGGTTGACTTCATATCGTATTGTGACATATGGTTCTGCAGTTACAGCGGTTATAGTAGCAGAATTTATGTCCAGAGGTCAGCACGCATTGAAAATCAAAATGTAAAAAATACATCTCTCTCTTCCGAGATCTCTCTGCTCAACAGATGCCTGAGCGATGACAAGGGAAATGGTTGATGCTTGATCAAGAGATGCTCAATTGCTGTTGCATAATTCTGTTCATTTGTGCAATAGCACATAGTGTTCTAGTTTTTCAAGGCCTAGCTCTCACTCAGCATTATGGTCTTCAGTTGAGCATGAAACGTTTAAACACAAATGGTTCTGTGATTGATTTGCTCACTTTCCAGTGCTTCTTTCCAGTCTTTTCCGCTTGCTTCTTTCCAGTGCTGCTGTGATTGAGTAATATTGCAGTCAGTGTCTCATGTGAAGGCCTCAACTACAGTTGACAATGGATAGTCTGTGTTTGGCTTAAAGGAATCCATCAAAGGTTTGTGTACATGAGCAAGAGTTAGTTTCCGGAGTAACGTGATGTTTTTGCTCATTCAGCAGCACCTGGCTCCCTCCCACTGGTTCTCTACAAAGCAAATGAAGGTTCTGACATGCATTTCTCGCAATACAACATCCATGATTGTCTTTTGGCATTTAAAAAATAGGCCTATGTGTAGAAGCCACCTTTGTTGAAAGGAGCACAAGCATTTGCTACATTTGTTTGGTATCACTTTGGATGATGTGGTGTTGTTAAAGTGTTTGACCAAGCATAGAATTCCATGGAATTCCACTAAACAAGCTCTTCAGGTATAGGGATTTGTAATAAAAATATCTCTGATGTGTAAAGATGCTTTTAAACATAGAAGTGCCAGACTCTTTCTGGCAGGCATCACTCACACACTATGGAATCTTTTTTGAATCTGATATTTATTTAATAGATATATTAGTTTAGCTCTTCTATGAACAGTAATGCTGTGTAAGTGCCTCTAAGCAAATGAAGAGAATGCAAGCACACATATGCTGTAAAGCTTCTTTGTCAGTCATAGATAGTTTGTTAATGCAATGTTTGCAGATAGTTTGTAGATAGACAGTTTGGTAATGCTTGCCATTGCAGTATCTTGCCACAAATTTGACTGACAACTGCACAGCAATACATAGCCAGTATTCATAAATAAGAGAAGTTTATTCAATGCATAAGGCAAAAATATATTATATTAAAAACAATATTGTTGCAATTTCTATAGACATTTTGAAAAATACTGTGATCTGTAACTTTAATGCTTTTTTATTTTTTGACCAATGAATCATGCTCAAAATTCAAGTGTAGGGAGGCAGAGAGAGAGAGTTTGTAACCATAACTGTGCAAAAGCATACAAAAATAATTTACTGTTAATCGGCAGTTCCTGTAGACTCGGGTGTCTTAACACCCCATCTTTTTCATGGACTCCAAAAATCTAAATTGATGGGAATTGGTCCAATTGACACTCAACTCAATATTTAATGAATGTTTATTGATGAAATGAACTCCACACTTCTCTAAGTTAATTATATGATGTAACATGGTGTGGTGTGAAAAGTGATGCGTGTTTTGTGTACCTCTGAAAGTGTATACGAGGGAGCATGACCGGCCTCTATCACTATAAACTTCACTAGAGTTACAGAACTACAGACTAATAATAGCACTTTGAGTAGACGGACATGAAGCTGAATATGAGAACTCAGGAGCTCTGGGAGGACTTGCCATTAGCCATCTGTTAATCTGTAAAAAATCTGCTTCTACTCAATGGGCTTCTGATGTTATGTTTTAGTATAAGCACAAGAAAAATTTCATTAGCTGACAGTATGACTGTCCCTTCACGCTTTTATGGTAGGCTTATCTTTTTTTTCTGTGCCCATACTTGTGCATTTACTGTCATCAGTGGTTCTCTTTCAAACAATCGCTTGGTATCTCGCTATGGGAACGCCCCCAGCCATGATAGACTACGGAAGCACCAATTACACCACGTCTGTTCGAAGGACGAACCAATCACAGCTCATGACAAGGAGCCCACCCCCTCCCTTCTTGTTCTCTTCCCAGTGAAGCCTTTCCTTCAGCACCTAGGCTGTGCTGCTTTCAGTTCGTAGATGTACTGTCAAGGTTGACATTGCTGAACGCAGTGTAGTCAAGGAGAAAATCTGTTGCGGATTTTCTGCTTGTTACTGAGCTTCTTTGCTTTGCTGTTATTAGCGGTGTTTCCTATTAGGGCTGTGCGATTAATCGAAATCGAGATTTGAGACGTTGCGATTTCCTAATCGCAAAGCCAGCAGGGTAATGATACCCATACTGTGCTGCACATTACTGACAATATTGAGCTGAAGCTCGACTTTGCAAATTTAAAATCGCAAATCAAATCGCAATCGCAATATCTGTCAAAAAAAATCGCAATTTGATATTTTCCCCCAAATCGCACAGCCCTATTTCCTATCCTAGCTAATGCGTTAAGACGAGTTAAGTTTAGGGGATATTTAACTCACCATGTCGTGCCCAAGGTTGCCGTGGAGAGAGGGAAGGATGCCTCTTTGTGCTCATGTCCGGCAGCATGTGGATTCATGATCTCGGGTAGGGATTCGCATCCGATGTGTATTGCATGCATGGGTGTCAAGCATGCCCAGGCTGCGCTGGCGTATGCGGAAAGTTGCTCGCACTGTCGTGTAATGCCGGCCAGGATACTAGAGAGAAGGCTTCGAGTGGCAGCATCTTCCAAAGACGATCCGGTTCTCTCCGCTGTCCCTCCTTCGGCAAAGGGTTCCCAACCCTCTCCCCCGCGTTTTCTTTCTTCGTGGGGGAATATTATGGATTCGGAGTCCCCTGAGTTTGCACCGCTTTTCAACCAGCAGTTGCTGGCGGACGGCGATGAGGTCAAGGAAGATGAGGAGATGCTAGCTCGCCTCCTCCGAGATGAGCCGGATGATGAGGAGGATGATGCTATCCTGTCTGCAGCCCAAACGTCCAGGCCGGTGAGCATGCAGAGTGGCGATGTGGCGTCGACGGTGGTGGATTGCGACCTAGGCGAGGTCTGTAAACGCGCTGCAGCTAAGCTTGGCATTGCTTGGCCTGCAACTCCCGGGGATACGTAAGTTAAACGTGATATCTTATGATGGGAAAAGGCTGCCTTTCCGCCTTCTCCCAGCGAAACAACTGCTTCCCGCTGTGCCGGCGTGTATAGCAGAGATGAAGCGGTCATGGGATAAACCCTTTTCTCATTGCATGCCCGTCTAGGGTATCTCGTGTCTCGAAATGAGTGAGATGAAGGGGCTTGGGCTCTCTAACCCTCCCACGGTCGAGCAGTTAGTGGCTCACCGCCTGCATCCGAACAATCTCTCATCGGCCAGCCCCTTCCTTCCTGGGAAAATTGAACTCTTCACTGCTTCCATGTACCAGAAAATGTACAAGTCTTCGGCACTAGCGGTGAGGGCACTAAACGTCACTTAATTGTTGATGGCCTATCAAGCCGAATTACTGGAGGAGCTGGGTCCACAGCTGGACGCCGGTAATCCGAACCCAGCGGTCTGGGAGGAGATCTGCAAAATAACGGATCTCAATCTACGCACCTCACGTGGTGCGGTGCAAAGCTGCGTACCCGTACCATGGCTCTCGACGTTGCGGGAGAGAGGTCGTTGTGGCTAAATCTCTGGCCGTGAGGGGTTGAATCTAAATGCACTTGGGCTTCCCCAGGAGGTTATAAACACTATACATAGCACAAGAGCTCCATCAACGTGCTCGCTGTATGATCTGAAATGGCGGGTCTTTGAGGACTGGTGCACTCGTAAAGGAGTTATTCCTTTTTATTGCGCGGTGAGTGATGTTCTCTGCTTTTTGCTAAGCTTACTGAACAATGGGAGAGCGTTCTCAACTATTAAAGTTTACCTGGCTGCTATTTCCACTTGCCATGTAGGTTTCGAAGGAGTTTCAGTGGGTCGGCACCCTCTTATATACTGTTTTATGAAAGGAGTGGATGCGCGTTAAATATCGCATGCGATTTATCATGCAGCCCTAGTCGTCACCCTCTTATATGTCGTTTTATGAAAGGAGTGAGGCGTTTGAGACCAGTGTCGAAGCTAATCGAGTGGGGGAGTTACATGCCTTGTTGGTTTATCAAGCATGTCTAAATTTTAGTCCAGACGACAGCAAAGTTACGCTGCTGCCAAACCCGGCTTTCTTTCCCAAAGTCAGTGGTTCAGCTTATAACTGCTCTGCTTTGGAGTTGCGTGCTTTTTACCCTCCTCCATTTTCTTCTTCAGAGGATAGGAAATTGCACACTTTGTGTCCTCTACGAGCGTTATGCTATTATGTAAACAAGACACGATCCTTCAGAAAGGATGATCAGCTATTCGTTTCATGGGCCACTCATTGTAAGGGTAAGCCGATCTCCTCACAGCGCCTCTCCCTCTGGATGGTGGAGTCGATTGAAATAGCCTATACATCTATGGGTCTTCATTCCCCAGAGGGCCTTAGGGCCCATTCTACACGAGGTATTGCTACCTCATGGGCATTGTTCAAGGGGATTACAGTGGGAAATATTTGTACGGCGGAAAGTTGGTCTTCCCCACATACATTTATCAGATTTTACCATATTGATGTCACTGCGCCTTCATTGGCTCATGAGTTTCTTAAAGTTGGCTCTTTGGAGAATTGAAAAGTTATTTCTTCCTTTTCGAGTCTGTTCGGCGGCTTCGGAAAGCATGCGTTACGGGAGTTGGCTATATCATTCCCATAGTGAGATACCGAGCGATTGTTTGAAAGAGAACGTTAGGTTACTTGCGTAACCCCGGTTCTCTGAGAACAGAGCAAGGTATCTCACTATGGGAAACGCCCCAGGCGTGATAGACTATGGAAGCACCAATTACACCAC
>NW_015542377.1:301174-308894 GCF_001515605.1 Sinocyclocheilus anshuiensis | reverse complement strand
AGAGCGTGCTTAGAATGCCGTTTCGGGGATCACAGCTGTATATATAGGGAGGGGGTGGGCTCCTTGTCATAAGTTGTGATTGGTCCGTCCTTCAGACAGACGTGGTGTAATTGGTGCTTCCATAGTCTATCACGCCTGGGGGCGTTCCCATAATGAGATACCTCGTTCTGTTCTCAGAGAACCGGGGTTACGCAAGTAACCTAACGTTTCCTGTTTGAAGTATATTGATATTACATTGATAAAGTGATGAAGCTACTAACATAAAAACATCAGAAATCAGATTGAGGCAAACTTCATGTTGACCACATAAATTTCTGACATTTCCATTTCTGTTTTGCTTGCTTTTTTGCTGTTTCCTGGCCTCAAAAACTGTTTCCAGGGAAGCCGTGGCAACTATAATTTCTCTTACATAGTAATGCATGAGACAGTGAAACAATACAGTTCTTCAAAGTCCTTAATCAAGAGGTCACTTGAGACAAATCCAGACAGTGAATGATTGCAAAATGACTCTAATGATTCCCTGTCTCTTCAGTTCTTTGTGTTGCCTGATGGGTAATTGTGTCCAAATCTGATACACTCCCAGAGAGTCACTTGCAAACACTGAGAACTCAAATCATCAATGGCAATGGCATTGTTTTGATATCCAAACCTCATGGGAATTTTGTCTGTCTGTCTACAGCTTTCATACAGTCAGACAACATCCTGGAGGTACTACACTTTGGGGAAGGAGGCCTCTTGCAGGTATGTTTTTGTGAGTCTTATAGCTGATAGAATGAAGCTTGCATTGCAGTATAAAGGCCATAGGAAATTCCTCAAACACCATTTTGGATGAAATGTGACTACATACACTGATATCTGCAAAGCTTAATGTTGTCAGTAAATGACGAAAATATCAGGGTTGTCACAATTAGTGGATGATAATGGACGCCCTTATTTGAAAGGTATTGAGACAATCCACATAAAAGAGTTCAATTAAGAAAAAGAAAGTTGTTAGTCACTTAAACGTGAGAAGCTTTGCGCAGCAACAGAATTAGTAACACTGTGTCTGTCACACTGAAGTGTTGTGAAGCTGTTGCAAACAGAGTAAAATAATCTAATCAATAGTTTTCAAAGTCATATTTGAATATTAAAATTACTATCAATTACCTTAATTTTCTGTAAGTTATACAGTACATGCACTCATAATGATTTTGCAAAAGTAGAGTGTGATGAGGGAAAAACAGTATATCCTTCTTTGTCTGGATACACAATGCAACTGGTGTAATTTAATGCAATCTGATGAACAAACCGATGATCTTATAAGACAGTCTTTCAAAACTGCTTTTAAATGATCTTGCTAAATCTGTGTGAGCAGTTATTGATTTGCATCTGGGTAACTTTCTGATCTGCATGATATCATTGCTTTTTTGTCTTGTCTCACTTTCTGTATTGGTAAGGGTTATGAGACTTACATAAGTGTAATTAATTTATTTTTGGAAAATAAAAAGTTTGTTCTTCCCTTTCTGCAAGAACAGAATTGTAGGAAACACTTTAAACAATTATATAAATTGAATGAACCACTTTTTTGGTACTCCAGTTGTCTATAATTTAGTTTTTACTCAGTTAATGAGAGGTTTGCAACAGCTTTAAAGGCTTTATCAATTTTATATTTTAATTATATTTTAAGTCTTTGTAAAGGCTTCTTTCTTTTTCTAGTACTGTATGTGTCATTCTTTGCAGTACATTGGTTAATTAGGCTTTAAAAAGGTGTGACAGCCTAAATGATGTTTTCAAATGCCTTTAATTGTCCAATAAACTATTCACAAATATTATAAAATATCTGAGCTATTTTGAAAGCATAGCTGTAATAGTCCCTTGAATGGGACTATGAACACTATGATCTTGGTGGATTTGTGTACATGTGAGTTTGGACTATTGTGGAAATGTTAAGGTTTATAAATAGACTAGACTGTACGCTCCATCCAGTTGTTTCCTTCTTATTTTAGCCCTACAGAAGTGAACCTCAGTGAGCACATCTCTAAGGTTGTCTTTTGAGAGTCTGATGCACACACTCAGTGTATACAACCAGTAGCTCATCAAAATAGCAAGGTCCAAAAGATAGACTTCAACACTTTGCTAAAAATGTGTTTGACCTAGACCTTCTGTCATTATAACCTGCTCTTTCTTCTTTAGATGTCCTGCATGTTAGTACTAATAACTTTCAGAGTCTAATTTGATTTATTTTCGTTTTACAGACAGAGTCTGATATTGATCTTAGCTCATATCGTCAAAAAAGGTAAGGTTTTAAATTTCATACACCCAAAGATTTTCTGCATGCATCGTTTTGGACGTGCTTGGTCAGAGTCAGCATGTAGTTTATATTAGATTGTCCAAGAAACATTTGTTCAGTACTTAACGAGACATGTGAACTAAATATTCCCACTAAACTATGAGATGTTCCTGTGCTCAAGGAAAAACAAATGAGCCAAAAATACAAGCGTCACAAGCTGTAATTTCATCGGACTTCCTTCGGATGTCAAATGATTTAATCAGATTTAGATACTCTTGGTGGTCATTGGCATTCAGTAAATTGTTGCAAAGCGGAGTGAAGGGAATGAATGAATCAATGGATGAATGAACGGTGTGTCTTTGCTGTGGCATTTTAAGTACTTCAGCAGTGATTTTACTCTTTGGATCAGAGGTGAATTGGGTAATTATCTTCCATCCCAGTAAACACTTCTCATAGCGAGTTTATGAAATTACACAACACTGTCCTTTAAGTTTGTAAGCAGAGGAACTGGTATAAAAGAGCAATGAGTCAGAGTCAGAAAAGATATTGTTCTCTTAAAAGACCAGAGGAATTTTGATGATCACATTTCCTTTTATAAGTTATAAGTTATTTCAGACTTGTTTTGAACTAATTCCAGTAGATCAACTTTAGAGCAATGAGTCAGAGTCAGAAAAGATATTGTTCTCTTAAAAGACCAGAGGAATTTTGATGATCACATTTCCTTTTATAAGTTATAAGTTATTTCAGACTTGTTTTGAACTAATTCCAGTAGATAAACGTTTTGTGTACTAGGTGGCCTATTCATTTGCTCAACCAATCAAAGCTTTCCAGCTTGAGGGATTGGCCAGCCTACTTATGTGTATATGCTTGCGGTGGCTGGATTTCATTGGCCGATTGTCTGCTTTGTGACTTGTCATCTCAGTTGCAGGAGAACACACCCTTAGTCAACACCATCAGCATGTCACATACAGTTTAGTGTGCATGGCCAAGTGTAGCGCAAGTGAGAAAATGAGGAAGCAAGCAAATGCTGTTTGGTATATTTTTATTACAAGAATGAATAGCTTTGTGATCTAGTGCTAATAGACTTAGAGTGTTTCCTCTTTTGCTGATGGATGGACAGATTTTCTGTTGTGTTTTCAGATCTAGTATTGAACTTTGTGTCTACTGATAGTGGTGTCTTTATTGCAGATCTTCATGGGTTTTTTTAAAGCACGCCACCAGACACACACACAGTTGGGAAGTGGTTGACACTATTTTAGCTGTGTTAGGGACTTTGTTGCAGCTCTTTTTCTGTGGTTTGTGCCACCAGACCAGTAAGCCTAGTTTAATGCATTGAGACTTTTCTTTATATTTGATCACAAGGCATTAACTATGTCTGATCACACCCCACCAAAACATTGTAAGACACATGTTTTATGTCTCCTTAAAATGTAAAATTGATGTTGATCTACTGGTGGTATGGTTATTTCACTGTTTAGCTCTTTTCAAGTTCATTTTGGCTAAACTGTGTAGCCAGAGGTCATGCTGACACTGTTTGAGTCAGGCTTTAAAATTATCCACATTAGTTCATAACAGTGTTTGTGTTATCCTTATGTAAGCTGCAGTAGAGAGATTCACAAGATACAGACTCTATTTCTCTTGAACACATTGCCGTGCAACCTGACGCGCCACTTTCTGTTGTTAATCCACAAATATGCTGTGAGCCTTGCTTCTGAGTGACAAATTAGTCAAGTGGCAAGACTAATTTGTCTGTCACTCTGACACTCTCAGGGTTTGAGAGCCATTGTAAGTTTGCGTAGTTTAACATAAGCTTTGCCTCATTCGCAGATGTTTGGGGCCTTGTATATGAGTCAAACTGTTTTAGAACGTGTTACCCCTCTATGAAAAATATTAGTTATTGTAGTAACTTGCCAGTAGAGAGAGTGATGAATAGTTCTATTGTAGAGTTTGCAGATTAGGGCTAGTTCAAAGTGTTGAGTCTGTTGTCTAGTCTAGACATAAAAAATAATTATAATATTTAACAGTAATTTGTTATAATGTTGTTGTGTTGAATTATTTTAAATTTAATTGTCATTTTTAAATAATGTTTATTATTATTGATGATAATATTAATCAATAATTAATAATAGTGATAACAATCATCATCAGATCAGTAAAATATGTGTGTGTGTATTAGGGGTGTAATGGTACACAAACATCATGGTTCGGTACGTACCTCAGTTTTGACATCACGGTTCGGTACAGTTTCGGTACAGTAGGGGGGCAAACTAAACAATTTTTTTTTTTACTAAACAGTGGTTTACTGAACAAGTTGCTCTTCAAATAAATTCAATTATAATTAAATTTTTCTTAGGGATAAAAATCTATCTCGGCTTATGCTCTAAACTATAGGGAGCTCATTTACATTACTATAAGGTTACAATTAACAATAAAATAAAAGAGAAATTGTATGCAAACATGTAAATTGCACATAATGCAGTTTTTAAATTAACTTCTAAATAATACAAATTCTATTATGTGTTAATTAGTTAATGAAGTTGTGCCAGCAGATCTCATTGACCGCAGCCACCATTAAAGGTGGGGTAAGCGATTTCTGGTAGCCAATGTTGACATTTGATATCACCAAAACAAACACGCCCCTATCCCAAAAGGCTCTCGCCCCTATTTTGATAGCTCCACCCCACACATACTTACGCAACCCAGGCAACGATTAGTTCTGTGAAACAAAGCAAAACCAATGTTACACCGTGTCTACACCGGATGCGAGTGGCGCGGCGCAATAACTCATTATAATCAGTGATGCCGTCTACACCATAGATATATATACATATCTATGGTCTACACTGGATGCAGGGCGGCACGACACGACAAATCCCCGACAAAAAACTGCTGCTGCGTTCTATTTATGATGTATTGACACAAATTTCAAATGATTTTCAACGGTCGCTTTGTCACGTCCAGTGTACTAGCCAGACTTTAGCGGTTGCGGCGCAGACACGGTGTTACTCACCTATCGAGAAGAAACAAAGCAACCTCGGCGTCCGATCGCAGGCCTTCCGCTCCTTGAGTTCTCTCCAGCGCTGGAAAGCTGATCTGATATTTACACGGGTCCTACTTCTTGCCTTATTTTGTTCCGCAGACGTTTTCCTCTTTTGTTTTTTTTTTATCCACCATCTCTATCTTTCTGTCGCTTGGCTCGGCTAATGTCCTGTGCTGTGCACTGAACGCTCTCTCCTCCACATCATGAGTAGACACGCCCCTTACTGCTGATTGGCTACAAGTTTGTTTTGCTACTGGCCCAAATCAGTTTTCTAAAGTGTTTTTGAAAAATCGCTTACCCCACCTTTAAACATTAAATAATTAAGACATCACTAACAGATAGTAAAATGTAATGAGTATATTGTCTTAATATTTAGCGAAATGCTCTTCTCTGCACTTCATTTCTCTAGCGAATTAATGAGCTGTGGACACTGATGACTGCCTGAGGTAAATGAAATGCTACGTGACATTTTGTTTACAAGCTGTTTTATTGCCGTTGTGACGAGAGGGGCGGGGCCGAGAGCTGTGGGAAAGGAGCGAGGCCGGTGGAGTAAATGCTAATGCGCGACACCTGCGCCACTCACCGGTCTCGAGTCCAACGGAGGAGCTCCGGAAGGATAAAAGGAGGAGTGACGACAGTGTTGGACGAGAGAGGACCAGGCCTGGACTTTATTTTGTGTTTTGGTTCTGTTTGTGAGCGACAGTCGTCCGCAAGGGGCTGTCGTGCTATTTTGTGTTTATTTTATTATTAAAATTTTGTTTGAATGTTCGCCGGTTCCCACCTCCTTCTTCCCGAACTATGAACTTTGGTACAGCCGTCTTTCTGTGGTTGAAACACTGATTGAGCGATTACATGAGGCATGAAATGTTCATTCATGTTTATTTCGTTTTAAAACTAGTAGTAAAGAGGAGCTGACTCTCACTCTGCGCTGCCGTTTGAACGGAGGCGTTTATACAGCGATTTGTCACGCCACATCAAAGAGCGCCAAAACGGTATTTATTGTTTGAATTTCCTGACAAAATATGGATATAATTTGAAAGATGAGACTTTGTTTCTAATCAAAAGTAACAATTTATTAATCTGTAAATTTCCAATGAAGTTCCTCTCATGCAGTGGTTAAACCACCACTGTATATGTTCGGTACACATGCGAACCGAACCAAAACACCCATACTGAAAATTTTCCCTAATCTGAGTACAACTCTACAATAGAACTGTTCATATATATATATATATATATATTAGGGTTGTTAATTTTGGTTATTTTTCCTAACCGACAACCTACGCTCGTTAACCGATTGTTAACCGTTAACCGACAAGATTATTTTAAATTAGAATTGAATTAAATTAGAAAGGATAAGTGTCTGTGACCCGTTAAAAATACTAACATTTGTTTCCCGGGGATTAATTTTACATGTGCAAAAAGCAGCAAACAACAGAACATGGGGATTCACATGGTCATCATATCACATCACGCACCTGCAGCGCTTCTGCGATCGAAGAAAAACATCATAAAGCTAGGCTGATTTGTTTTTATTGTGAATGTACACAAATAAAGGCAAACCTTTTATAATTCCGATTATCTTTAGGACTAAAAGGAGTAGGTTCTTCCACTGTTAGAAGGAAAAAATTCAAGTGATTGCACCGGTGCCAATGCACAGTTAAGCATTGCTACCTTGAGAATGCAGCCTGTTCATTATCATAATAAAATACAGTCAGTCAAACATATGGAAATAAACTATGTAGTAAAAACTATGTAGTAAAATCTGTGCCGTTAAGTGTTATCACAGTTTTACGTGGATATTGGAATGCGAGTGAAGTACATAATAAATAATATGTTGGCATTCAAATACATCTCGAATACGGAAACATTTGATTTTGTGTAGAATGAGAGACCCAACGTTGGTTTCAGTTTCATTTTAGCCTAAATGAATTCGTTTTGGCTTGTCGTTTATATTGCTATAGCGTCTTATATTTTTAATTATTGTTCTTTTCTAAATACTGTTAATAGAAAGGATTTGTTGTGGAGTGAGGGGAACTAAAATAGCCTAGCTATGTTTACAGTGTTTATTAGAATGTTTGTAAACATTTCGCGTTGGCATTAGGCCTATTTCTGAATGAAATAATAAAATGCGACTTGTACGCGACTTAGGCTATGTTTTTCCCCCCTAAAAAACACTTTTTTTTAATACGCGTATCGTATTTTAACCATGCAGCAAACCTTTTTAAATATTTTGATAAATTACTGAAAAAATGTATAGTTAAATGACCTTTTAAACCTTTTAACTGATTGTATTAATCAGTCAAAATTCTTACGGTCGGTTAACCTGTTCAAATGAACATCCCTAATTCCTGTGATGGCAAAGCTGAATTTTCAGCATCATTACTTCAGTCTTCAGTGTCACATGATCC
>NW_015542377.1:293588-301136 GCF_001515605.1 Sinocyclocheilus anshuiensis | reverse complement strand
ATATATATAATATAAAATATAAAATGTATGTATATATTATACTCCCATAAAAACAACCAAGACCTCATTTCAAAGGTGTTTCAAAGCAGTTTCTTCTTAGTGAGTTAGGTGAGTTAGGAGTGAGGTCATTTTAGCTTTCCCGTGTCATTTTTTCCATGATCTTTGAATTGACAACAATCAACAACAATTCGTGCTTCAGCTATTTTTGAAGTGAGTTTGCAGCTACTTGCTAAAAAATATTTCCTATAAGACAAATTTATGCTTGTTATCTTTTCGAAACAATGACAATACCTTAGGCCACATTAGTTGGTTACACCGTAATATCACTGATATCTGACCTGAGGGACCATATAAATGATCATGGATTAATTTTATTATTTAGTCTGCCAACTGCAAAATCTTGCCAATATATGAGGAGAATATGGTACAATGGGGAGGGGGAGTGATATTATAGACTTCAAACATAAAATATATGTGTGAATGTGGTTTGGTGTTTGATCCAACTCTTTGAGTCAAAGGCTTGCCCAGTGGAAGGATGTTTCACCTGAACTTTTAATGTTTGGTGTAAACCTGATGCTTCCATGCCAGACAAAGCCTATTTGTTACGGGTGTATGTGTAAGTTTGGGTGTTTCTTTCTATTTGCCTGAAGAAAAATAGAGAGGCATCATTTGATCCTTAACAGGCCATGATATGGTGTGTTTTTGGGGGAAGAGAAAAAAAGCACATTGGCTTCCAATAAATGGTGTCTCTCACTGTCTCCCCCTCATTTACAGTGTATCGTCTTTCTCTTGCAGTGTGTCCTCTCAGCGGGGGAACAGCAGACCCATACGCTTTGAGCCTCCAATGCTGGACTTTCATGAACAGTAAGACCACCATCACTGGGTAGTTGACTTGACATTTAAAGCAGTGACAGCACTGTCCAACATTTTCAAATTATATTGAAACATCTAAAACACATTTTTTCCCTAATTATTACATAATGCAGGAATATTTATGACCAATCACTGTTTATATAAACTATTTAACTGTGAATTTAATCTAAAACATTTAATCTAAAGTTTTCCTGCTGGCTTAGTGTCACTTTTCTAGTTTTAAAGAATGACCAATTTGTCAAAATGCCTCAACTGAATAAAGAAAAATCCTTAATACTTTGGTATTGGAGCTATATATAATAAGCTATATATATAATAGTGTACACTGATTACAATATTGCCATAAGATGACCTATTCTAAGAAATGCTGGGTGGATTTCTACAGAAATGTTTAAATATTTTTTGTGCACTTGAATGTAGTTGTGTTACACTTATTTGGTCTTGTGTGTACTTTAGTATGTGTCATTTAAAGAAGCTGAGGGCCAACACCCATTCCTGCCTCATTAGATATATTAGTTTTATTAGCTCACTCCCCATGCAGCCAGCACGTCAGGTGGCCTCTGACTCAATAAACATTTCTTTCACAAGTGATCATTCCAATGCTCTATAAAGTTTTTTTTTTATTTGTAGTCCGGAAGAGAATTCGCTTTTTTACACAAGCGTTCACTCAGGAATTTCTAATGGGTTTTTAAAATAGCGGTTTTTGATTTATGAATAAAATAAAGTCTGCGATTTACATTACTTGATGAAACTGTTCTAAAATATAAATGAAGAAAGGCAGCCAAACAAGGATGAACCCGCTGTCAGGTATTTGTTTCAAAGGGCCGTTTTGAAAAAGTTATTCTTGAGAGCTTTGTTTTCCCTTCTATGTGCCCTACTTAGTTGTCATTTATGCATTTTGGAATGCACTGTCAGTGTGTGGAGTTGTAAAACAAGCTTTCTATATTGTCCTCCCAAAGAATATGGGTGAATGAGATGTTCTGCTGGTGTTCTACCAGATAACTCTGATTGCATTCCTCTTTAACTTCCTATGGAGTCATTGCACAGCCTTGAATCAGGCCAGTCTCTCTCTCACCAGCAGCAAGCAGTAGAACCTCAGATAAATTAGCTCATTCCTATCTTGTACTTTAATCTCATACTGATAGCATGTTCAGTGAAACAGTTTATTTATCTGATTATTTGACAAGTCTTTTCTATATTTTTGATTGAGAATTAGGTTTTTGACAAATTTTGCTTATAGTATGTACTTGCATATAGAGTGATAAATGGGAACGAGCCACCTCAGATGCTGAATAGACTTATTTATTTTTAGTTAACCTGATTCCGTTTCAATTTAACATATACAGACTACTTCAAAGGTAAAGCTTTGATTGACTCCAAAAGCATGATGTCACACACTACTCTGTCCTTTTCCTGTTTGCTAAATATTCTTTTGTCCATCCATAGGCCAGTTGGAATGCCAAAAATGGAAAAAGTTTACTTACACAATCCAAGTTCAGAAGAAATAAGTTTAATATCAATATCAGCAACAACATCACATTTTCATGCATCCTTTTTTCAGAATAGGGTAAGTATTTTTATTTTTTTTAAATATCATGTTTAAATAATTGACATTTATTTATTACGTACATTACCATTTGTATGTTTGCAGTCGGGAAGTTTTTTTTAAGTTAATTATAAATTCATACTTTTATTGAGCAGAGGTGCATTACATTTATCAAAATGACAGTACACTGATACAGAAAAAAACTATTTCAAATCAGTTCTGTTCTTTTGAACGGTCTATTAAACAAAAAGTATAACAGTTTCCAAAAACATGTTAAGCAGCACAACTGTATTCCTCATTGATAATCAGAAATATTTTAGTGTGAAAATTAGCATATTAGAATGATTTATGAAGCATCATAAGACACTGAATTCTGAAGTGATGGCTGCTGAATTTTTTCAGCATTTATTTAATATTTCACAATATTATTTTTATGGTGTTTTTGATCAAATAAAGCAGCCCTCGTTAGCATAAGAGAGTTTCATAAACATTAAAAAATCTTGACCCCAAATATTTGAATGGTAGTGTATTTATCACAGAAAGACCCAACTTTTCATCTACAAAGTACTGAGACAGTTGGGACTTCCTGTTCAAACTTGGCACAAAAGAGCAGAAGAAATGGTCTTTTAGCTTGTGTGCCAGCTGCTGGATGTGTGTGGTAAATACCAAATCTTCTTGTTTGGCATGGAAGATGAGATAAATAAATGTCTGAGCTAGGCCTGGGTGATAAAACGGTATAGATATTTATCGACAGTACACCCTCTTCGATAACGATAGAAAAAATGTTCGATATAGCACACGATATAGGCACGTGCTATGAGTGACGCAGACCGCACACACAAACACGAACACATGCTGAATTGAGTGCTGTGCCTGCCTGTGATGAGGAGATTGTGAATAAAAAAAAAAGAATATTAGTCTAATTTAAAATAAACATTTGCATTTGAATGCAAAAATAGTACAATCAAATGTTAGGTGTGTGTCTGGGAGCGTCATTAGTGGAGTGCGAGATGCGGTAATGATGTGAGTGACGTTGTTGCATTTAAATGTTTTATAAGTCTAGCCCACAAGACGCGCAGTTGTTGTGTTATTCATTCAAAATATTAGAGAAATATAGTAGCTCAATGCGTAGAAGATCTTGATTAGGTTAAAACCGAAACCAAGCCATTCACACAGAACGCATATTCAGCACATTTTTTAGACGGACCAATATGACTGCTGCACTCACGTCTCATACGAGATGTATAGAAAGCCATGCAAAGTTAAAACAGTTTAAACATTTAGAAAACGCATCACGAATTTGTGGAGGTTTATTCCTTTTCATTGCGTCTCATATGTTTTTAAAATAATCTGTGTTGATCGGCGATTCGGCTCTTTGTATTAAGCAATACATAAATACATGATGCTGTTTTGTTCATAATTGTTTATGCAATTTACGAAATTGTTTGATTTATATGAGTTAATTTAGACGTAATGCATGTTTTTGTTTTTATAGACAGTTATTTCCTTTGCGTTGGCAATTTAATGTGCTGCATTATTTTGCTCATTGCGCCCTCCTGTGGCCTCAGGAAACAAGACAAAAGTTTCCTTCAGACCTATTTAATCTGCATATAAAACATTGGAAAAGAGATATTTGTTTAATTTGTATTTTGTTTTGACTGTTAAAACAAAAAAATATTTGTTGTTTGTCTCAATAAATTGGGTTAATTTAAAAATACAGTGGTTAAATTTAAACAGTTTTTTCTATTGCTCTTTGTTTTAAAAAAGGTTATAAAAAATGTCAATAATTATCGATACCGAACGATATGAAACATTATATTGTTGATACGTTTTTTTAGCTATATCGCCCAGCCCAAGTCTGAGCTCACACCAAAGGTCATCTGATGAAGACCTCAGTGAGGACACCTCCTTGCTTTGTATATTTTTGATGTGTGGAAGGAGTCATCGACCATCACGTTTACACACACACACGTGTCAGTAAAACAGCAGGACATTGGCCTCACTGAAACGTCTAATTAAAGCTTTTAGTGTGTGGGTGCTCACACTCTAGGCGGTTCTAAATTAAACACATCCCACCTGTTCCTGACACCTGCATAAATCAGCTCCTCTCTGCCCTTGCTAATGGATTGTGGCTGACCAGACTTGACATCAGCCGTCGTAAACTCAGTGTACTCTTGGGTACCCAAGGTTACAAACCGTTTTAACACCCATTTTGGGTGATACATTTGAAATGGATGATGCTAAAAACAACTGTAAACTGGATCCAAAATGGTTTCAGCTTTATCCACTTCAACCACGTGGTTGAAAAGGCATTTGCGGCCAACCCTAAACATCACTTTTATGTTTAGATTAATATAAAAGGAATATAAATATGAAAATAATGTGCCTATTATTTTAAATAATTGCTTATAGATTTTTTTTTTTACAAATATTTAGTTTGTTATATTTTTATATTATATTTATATGATTATTTTTGCACTTGTAACTGACTGACAAAGTGAGCGATATGTATGGAGTGATGTGTGTAATCTTGCATAAATGTAACATATTCCATCATTTATTTACAGATAATTCCACCTGGAGGCAACACCTCATTTGATGTGGTGTTTCTAGCTCGTGTAGTAGGGAATGTAGAAAATACCTTATTTATTAACACATCGCATCATGGAGTGTTTACATACCAGGTACATTTCATTCACTTAATAATGTTGTGCTGTGTTTGATGTACAATTTTTAATGCAATGATCCTAAAAGAACTGTTGTTTGATTTTAGGTGTTTGGTGTGGGCATCCCCAATCCCTACAGACTCAGGCCCTTTGTAGGGGCCAGAGTTCCAGTAAATAGCAGCTTCTCTCCACTCATAAGCATCTTCAACCCTCACAGTGAACCACTGCAGGTACACAAAGCACCCCAGCTTACCATAGTGCTCCTATATCATATTTTCTTTTACCAGTGGGTCATTTTGGCTGTTTGTCTAAATAAATATGTCTGCATCACCTCATGTTTTTTATGGTTTTAGGTTGTAGAGATGTACACCAGTGGAGGAGACCTACATTTAGAGCTGCCTACTGGACAGCAGGGTGGCACCAAAAGATTATGGGTGAGCACTTTTTATTCACACTTCAATGTTGTCATTATTGTAAATCACTGTTGTGGTAGAATGAATTATTTTCATATGCTACATTTTTGCTGTTCTGTAGGAGATCGCTCCATTCGAGACAAAGGGTGTGATGAGAGCTAGCTTCTCCTCTCGAGACGCTGACAACCACACAGCCTTCATCAGAATTAAAACAAATGCGTCCAACGAGGACGAGTTTATCATCCTCCCTGTTGAGGTTGAAGTCACCACAGGTCAGTTGAAATAACCTTTCTTGATACCATCTGATCTTCTGTACTTCAGCACTGATGTTTTGTGCATTTTCCCAGCACCTGGTATATACTCCTCCACAGAGATGCTAGACTTTGGTACACTTCGATCGCAAGGTGTGCTTTTTCCCTATTTCATTTGATGGTAGCTTGGTAGAACAGCAAAACTGTTTGCAGGATACTGTGGAAAAAGTTACAAATATCTGTGTCCTTTCAACTTTACAGATCGACCAAAACAACTGAATTTGCATCTGTTAAATTCAGGAGCAAAAGATGTATCCATCATGGTAATTTGTAGGGCTTATTTACATGGCTTGTTTGTACACTACCATTCAAATGTTTAGGGTTGGTAAGTTTTTTTTTGTTGTTGTTTTTGAAATGACTCTCTTATGCTCACCAAGGCTGTGTTTATTTGATAGAATTTGAAAAATACAGCATAAATAGTAATATTGTGAAATTATTTGCAGTTGAAAATAACTTTGAAAAAATGCATCTTTGCTGAATAAAAGTAGTAATTTACTGGTCCCAAAATTTTGAATGGTAGTGTAAATCTGAAGATCTGGCAAAGTTTTTGATCTAACCAGTGAATAAAATATCCTTTTTAATTCTCTTAATGTGTTTTGTGTTGTATAGAGTGTTAGGCCAACTCCGTCGAATGAAGTGGTCACAGTGGATTTCAAGCAAATTACACTAAAAGCTGGAGAGAGCCGATATACCAAAGTTGCGAGTATTAGTTTTGATGGTAAGTACTAGGGGTGTAATGATTCGCTCGTTTTATTGATGCATCGATTACAAACCCTGACGATGCATATGCATCGATCCTGAAACATGATTTTTTAATCGTGAATCGTCCATTTCGGACAGTAATCGATTTAAAATGCTAAGAATCGAATGAATCGCGATTTCTATACTGATTCAATGCTTTCAAAATATATACACATTAAATTACTACAAGCACGAATTAATGGAGACCTTGAACGGTGTTCGTGCCTCGCATCTCTCCTTCACACGCTCCACTATTTGCCGCCTGTGACGGTCACAGGATTGCGCTCGCGCTCCGTTCGTCTCACTGACACATTTTTTGAGCAGCTGATATGTGTGATCTCTCCTTAGTACTCGTGGCCAGTAATGCTAAAGTGAAGTAGTAGTTTTGCTTTTCTCTGTAGTTTTTCATTGGCTCTCGTTCATACTGACGACATTACCTGAGCAGTCGTAGGTTGCGCATTTATTGCATGAACGGAGCAAAAATATAAGTGTCTAAAGCATACGCACAGTTCCATTGAATGATAAATGTGTTTTAACAGTGTCGTTGAACCGAATGTATGGATGCACAACCGAATGTATCGTGAAGTTTATCTGATAATCAGATACGTGAAAGTAGCGTTTGTTGCTATAGCAAACAGACATGGGGTGCGTTTTCTTTCAGAATCATCATTCGCCGATGGAGAGGAAAAGTTAAATACTATAGCTTTTTTTTTAATGAAAATTATATGAAGAAGTTTTCGCGCTGTAAGAGAAGTGATCTCGCGCTCAAAGAACTTAAGACGTGCCAGGAAATGCCTAATATGGACAAAGGCATCTATATCTGCAGCTAAGCTAAATAAAAAGCAGAATGAACTGGTGAAACATCAATAATTTATGAATGATGCAGTGCTAATTAAATCTTGGCTTACATAAATTTCTACATATGCCATGTCATGCCATAGTATCATTAAACTAGCATCTAACAATGGACAAATGTGTTGTTTTTTCTCTAACCTGTG
>NW_015542377.1:291522-292836 GCF_001515605.1 Sinocyclocheilus anshuiensis | reverse complement strand
GTCATGCCATAGCAGCATTAAACTAGCATCTAACAATGGACAAAAGTGTTTTTTTTTTCTCTAACCTATGGTTCTCTAACCATAAAGGCTGCTGTGTAATTTGCCCCCTGACTACGCATTTAAAGAATTTAGGGGAAGCATTTAAATGGTGTTTGTTGGTTTTTTACATTCCAGCTTCAAAAGCAAGAAGATCAGACCAGTTTTCTGGAAAAATAACAGTAAAGGCAAAAGAGAAAAGCTACTCAAAACTTGAAATCCCTTACCAAGCTGAGGTTTTAGAAGGGTAAGATTTCTTTAAGTTCACTAGTATATATTTACATTTTTGTAACTAGTTCACAATGTACTTATGCTCACCGTTTCCAGGTACCTGGGCTTTGACCATACATCCACCCTGTTCCACATCAGAGACAGTCCTGTAGATCCAGTGGACAGGCCCATCTACCTCACCAATACTTTCAACTTTGCCATACGCATCCACAATGTGTCACTTCCAGAAGAAGCCAAGACTATGTTCAATGTAAGCAATTATTCTAGCTTCTGGATGTGGGTATTCACATTTTTGTCAGAAGAAAACATCTTTATAGAGTGCTAAATTAAAATATTGTTTGTTTTTTTGCAGGTGCATAATTTCAGCATGCCAGTTCTTATCCCTCCCCACGAGTCCCGCTACATTTTCTCCCTTCTGTTTCGACCAGTGCGACCCTCCATCCACATCGACAGCAACATTCTCCTCATCACTAATGCTTCTAAATTCCACCTGCCAGTCAGGGCCTACACAGGCTTCTTGGAGGTATGTTAGGAACAGCCTGAGCCTACATGTGACAGACTGTCACTAATGTAACCCAATTATGAATTTCAGACTTTGTGAAATTTATATGTATAATTTTAGAGATTAATTGGCCATGAATTGTCTTTGCTTTCTTATTTAACAGCCCGTTGTTCTTCCTCCCTGTCTTCGAGAGCACATCCTAGACTTTGGAGTGCTTAGTGCTACAGACACCAGCAGTTTGGTGTTTGTGGTGGTCAACAGCAACCCAATTGAGGTACGAGGTCATCATGTTCAGTACAGTGTGACATGTCATTTGGATAAAAATAACAGTTCTGTTGAAGCTTTTAAAGGGGTCATATGATGTTGCTAAAAAGAACATTATTTTGTGTATTTGGTGTAATGCCTACATGTGGTTTATGCGGTTTAAGGTTCAAAAAACACATTATTTTCCACATACTGTACATTATTGTTTCTCTTCTATGCCCCGCCTTTCTGAAACACGTCGATTTTTACAAAGCTCATCGGTCTGAAAAGCAAGGTGTGCT
>NW_015542377.1:288065-291050 GCF_001515605.1 Sinocyclocheilus anshuiensis | reverse complement strand
GCCTAGAGTGAGCAGAGGCCGGGGGCTAGAGTGAGGAACGGCCGGAGGGCTAGAGTGAGCAGAGGCAGCTGGCTTGACGAAGGAGGCTTGCGGCAACCACATGTGATGACCACGGGATGGACTCCGCTTCATCCACGGTGAAAGCCCATCCGGCGATCCACAGCGCAAAGTTGTTGTATTTCTTCAGCAACCAGCACGGATCAGCTCCGGGCATGACGAAGCAGATATCGTCCTCTTTTGGAAAAGAAACACAGCGTCACACACGGCGGCCTAGAGTGAGCAGAGGCCGGGGGCTAGAGTGAGGAACGGCCGGAGGGCTAGAGTGAGCAGAGGCAGCTGGCTTGACGAAGGAGGCTTGCGGCAACCACATGTGATGACCACGGGATGGACTCCGCTTCATCCACGGTGAAAGCCCATCCGGCGATCCACAGCGCAAAGTTGTTGTATTTCTTCAGCAACCAGCACGGATCAGCTCCGGGCATGACGACGCTTTCACAACGAAACACACAGCGCCTTCACGACATGGCGGCGGCAACAACAATACTACAGCGAGAATAAAAGTTACGCCTTCTTTCTTTGCGTGAACATTTGGGCGGCATTATGCAAATCTTCCCAGATAGTGACGTAGGTATGTGGGGGCGTGTTAGAACGAGCCATTTTAGGTAGGTGTGGCTGACTCTTAACGTTTATAAAGAATATCTTATCTATATGACCCCTTTAAGACATTACTGAAGTGAACAGTGATGTCGATATGTGGCTTTGTCTTTATAAATACATTATTGAGAATTTATGGAAATCATATATATTACAGAGATTTCTCTGTCCTTACAGTTGGAGATAAAGTCATGGTTGGTGACAGGAGACAGTCTGTCAATGGAGTTGCTTAACACAGAAAGAGGGAACCGAAGTATAGCACTGAGCAGAACACAAGAGCTCCAGAAGACATCAGCCGCCCAATACAAAACCGTAAGAACCGTCTTTACTACTCCTTTACTGTCCGTTACCAAAACTTGTAAATGTATCATATCAGAGTCATTTTCTATGTAATGGACAGCATTACACAGGGCTTAACTTGTCTTTATTCTGGAATATTCGTTAACAAAGAATAATAACTCTGTATATCATAATAAATATCTGATAAAAGTATTTATAATCCACATACAAAATAGGGGACGTTGGGCAATATTGGAATTTTTAAGCAAAATTATGTATGTTTGTATTTTTATACGAAATGTAAAGAAATTGCCTTACCACCTGAAATGAGACACTCCCCTACAATAAATGTTGATTAAATTTTATTTTACGAAACTGTTATATATGTATTATAAATATTTTATGATCTTTATTTATGTCAGTGAAAATAATGCAGATATTAAAGATTGGAAACGTAACTCATAATCAAGAGGAGCCATACATGGCTATCTCAGTGTACAGATTGGATTATATCTGCAGGCAGTCATAGGACTTCCGGTGGATCCTTTGCATGTCCGTACTTGTGGTAAAATTGCAGAAATGTTGCAAGATTTGTGGTTTTGGATTACTGCAAGCAAAGGTTTTATTTTAGACATTTTTCATTTTTCATAAAGACCCAAAGTAAGGCAATGTAAACCGAATGGGACAGTTCACATAGAAATGTTTCAGTTAGACTGTTGTCTGTTGTATACTTAAGAATACAGTTACACTGGAGTATGTATGTTTATTTAGGAAAAGCAGGATGGTTACAGAACTGTCATTTGTATGTGTAGGTGTTCATAACTCCATATTGCATGTCTGTTTTCTCACAGGTCATTTTAGCCTCAGGCTACTACGCAGCATTTAAAGTCACTTTGGTAGCTAAAGCTCTAGAGGGAGTTTATGATGGAGCAGTACATATTACAACAGACTATGAGGTATGTGTTTCATCCAGAAAACATCTTTCCCCAAAAATGGTGCAGGTTGTTGCGCCAAAGCTGGTGCTCGGGAAGGGGGGTCTGTGAACCTTGAAACTTGACATCAGTAACACCAGATATTGATAAATATGTATGTGTATATATGTAAGTATATAAGAATGACGTAAAAAACAAATGGAACGTTCTCATTATAAATCAATGACTGTGTTGTCACACAGATCAATTTTTTTGTACATGTGTGTGTATATATTAGGGGTGTAACGGTACACGTATTCGTATCGAACATTTTCGGTTCGGTACGCATGTGTAGCGAACAAATACAGCATTGTTTTAACCACTGCACGAGTGGACCTCCATTGGAAACTTCCAGTTATATTGTTATTTTTGGTAAGAAACAAAGTCTCATCTTTCAAATTATGTAAATTTTTTTCAAGAAATTCAAGCAATAAATGCCGTTTTGACACTCTTTGATGCGGCGCGACAGATCGCTGTATAAACGCCTCAGTTCAAATGGCAGCGTGGAGCATGAGTGAGTGCAATCATCCTCTTTACTACTAGTTTTAACGTGAAATAAACATGAATGAACATCTCCTTCCTCATGTAATCGCTCAATCAGTGTTTCAACCGCGGAAAGACGGCAATAAAACAGCTTGTAAACAAAATGTCACGTAGCATTTCCTTTACCTTAGGCAAGTGATCAGTGTCCACAGCTCGTTAGTGCGCTAGGGAAAAGAAGTGCAGAGAAGAGCATTTCGTGAAATATTAGACGTTATAATCATTATATTTTACTTACCTGTTAGTGATGTCTTAATTATTTAATGTATGCTTAAATAAATCTGTTATCAAACAAGTTAGGAGAGCCACTGTGTAAATGATCATATTTCAACAACAAATAAATTTTTTTTATAATCTAGAAGTTAATTAAAAAACTTTGTACACTTTTTGCATACATAATAAGCAATTTTATGTTTAGTTTTCTCCCTGCTGTACTGAAACCGTACCGAACCGTGACGTCAAAACCGAGGTACATACCGAACTGTAATGTTTGTGTACCGTTACACCCCTAGTGTGTATGTGTATATATATATATATATAT
>NW_015542377.1:285127-287574 GCF_001515605.1 Sinocyclocheilus anshuiensis | reverse complement strand
GTATATATATATATATATATATATATATATATATATATATATAATTTTTTTGTACACACACATACACGCATATATATATGATATATAAATAATATATGAATATAAATAACACTGTGGCAACAATCAAACAATGCTTTCCAAACCTTCAGTTTATCTGTGTCTATTTCAGATATTAACCATCCCTGTAAAGGCTCTCATAGCGGTAGGAACATTAAGCTGTTCACCCAAACAAATAATTCTTCCCCCTTCATTCCCGGTAAGTTTGCAAAAACAAAAATCGTCTCTTTCTTTCTTTTTCTTTCTTTCTTTTAAATCCTCAGTGTCCTTTTCAAAACCATATGTCATATCATTTTGTCTGTAGTTTCTTTTTTTTAAATAATGGTGCAAAACTACCTGCTCATTGAGATTTCAAAGTACAATCTCGGTAATGCAGATGTATTGTAGATGTAATGTGAGCATGAGTGATTCATCCCTGCTTTTACCCCAGGCACTGTTTGAACACCACTCCCTGTGGCCAGTGCCATGTGCTAACATGACCTGTTTTGCAAACCACTGTTATTTTAAAACAACAACAGACCATTCATTAGGTTTAGGACCATTTCAGAATGATTTTCATCAGCTGTTTTATTTATTTATTTATTTTTACATTTTTTTTTTATGTAGGGAAAAGTTGTTCACCAAGGATTCAGCATCCAGAGTTCATTCTCACAGAAAGTAAGGCTTCAGCAAATTCGCTCTCTCACAGAGGACGTCCGCTTTTACTTCAAACGACTTCGCAATAACAAAGTGGAGTTGGAACCCAGACGAAAGTCCAAGGTGCCTGTCCCAATTAAAACACTATAATGCTATACTAAATCATCCATCACTTAAATGCACCTGCCCACAGTTTGCTCAGTTTATTTTGTGCTATAACTACAATAGTACAATGTTGAAGAATTTTGGATGAATCAGATGTTTTATATCCTAAAAATTAACTTTTGTTTTTTTTACTCCTTTTCCAGATAGCAAACATTTATTTTGATGCCAGCTTGCAGTGTGGTGATCACTGTTATGTGGGATTACCGTTTGTATTGAAATGTATGCTTTCTGTATCTCAAAGTCTTTTTTTCCCTAAATTACTTGTTGTTTTTGTATGCGTTTTCATTGAATTTTCTGCTTGTGTGTTTTTTTTCCCTTGCAGCGGAGTCCAGGCCCCATGGTTTGGTTATGCAGGAGGACATATGGGACGCTGATGTAGATCTACATCAGCGGCTCCTGAAAAGATGGCGAGAGCTCAAAGAGCATTCAGGCCTTGAGTGAGTCTGATACATCTTGCTTTAAACCAGATTTAGATTACCATACAGTAAATGTATTGTATCTTTGATGTGATTCTCTTGTTTGTTTAGGGTTGAAGCTTTCTTCGAAGTGAACACCGATCTGCAGAAGAATGTGCAGGCCAAAATCTTAGCGCAGCTCACATGGCCCTTGCTGGTTAACTCATCACAACAGATTTATTTTCCTCTCACAAACACCAACAGCTCATCGGTGAGTGTATACACACTGTATGTCGACCGATTGATCGGTTTTGCCGATTAATCGGCACCGATAGTTGATTGCCGGATCTATCGGCTATTGGCAGAAATCCATGCCGATTGTTTTTCTGGGTTTCGTCCGTTGCTGGAGCGACTGAGAAGGTCCACTGTCATTAGACAGTACAAGAACAGCCTCTAGAGGCGGAAAACACAACGTGCTGTTTGTTTTGACACATGACACTGTGTGCTGCACAGAGCGGGACAATTCAGATGCGGATTTAAAACGAACAACGAAATGGTGTGTATACAGTATACTATACTGCATGTTTTCATCATTACTACGCAGTGTTGGGCAAGTTACTTCCAAAATTTAATACATTGTATATTACTTATTACTGTTTTTTGAAAGTAATTAGTTTCATTACAATATTACTGTCTCTGAATTGTAATGCGTTACACTACATTTGAGTTACTTTTGAGTTACTTTCACTTTCAAGCACAAACTGCAATTACATTCAGAAATGATAGCGGTAAATAAAGCAGAATGTTATAAGCCCTAATGTACAAACTATAAACACAGCAGCTAGCCTATAGGCTATTTTAGTTCTCCTCACTCCTCAACAAATCCTTCAATGCTATGTCCTTTGTGTAGATATTTAAAGATTGCCATCTTTAAGCATGACTTTTGAAATGAAATAGTAACACTTTACAATAAGACTCCATTTGTAACATTAACTAAGGTTGATAAAAGCTATAGAAGTATTGTTCCTTGTTAGAGTGTTAATTTTGACATTTACTATTATATTTTTTTAATTTTAAAGTTGCTTCAGTTAACATTAATGAACTATGAACTAACTTTAATGATCAATATATAATTAACATTAATATTTTTTATTCATTTAGAACAGGGCTGTCCAAACTCGGTCCTGGAGGGCC
>NW_015542377.1:283425-284354 GCF_001515605.1 Sinocyclocheilus anshuiensis | reverse complement strand
TTAATTAAACACACCTGAACCAGCTAATCAAGCTCTTACTAGGCATAGAAACTTCCAGTCAGGTGTGTTGAGGCAAGTTGGAGCTAAACTCTGCAGGACACCGGCCCTCCAGGACCGAGTTTGGACAGCCCTGATTTAGAAAGTATGGTTCAGTTTCTTTTTAATAGTAAAGCACTATTTTAGTTTTCGTTCAGTATCCATTTAAAAAACTATTGGTTGATTATCGGTAAAATCCACTATCGGTCGATAGAGGTTGACCGATATGGCTTTTCACTGGCCGATGCCGATATCTAGAAATCAGGGCAGCCGATGGCCGATATATGATGGCGATTTTTTTTGCCCAATATTTTGGCCGATTTTCTTTTTCTTTTTCTTTTTTCCTTCATCTCATAAAAGTGAGTTTGAGTAAATGATTATTGCAGGGTACAAGATAGTAATAATAGTAGTAGTAATAATACGTGGTTCAAAACTTAAGCACCTTCTCAAAACAGTTCTGAAGCATGCTTTTTGTTTATGTTTGCTGACAGACACCAGTGTTTCCCACAGACTTGCAAATGCAAATTCATTCTCTGCCAGCAGGAGGCACTGTTGGAGTGAAGATATTTGTGGCGGTTAATTCATTGCTCAAAATTTAAACATCTTCTCAAAACAGTTCTGAAGCATGCTTTTTGTTTATGTTTGCTGACAGTCACCAGTGTTTCCCACAGACTTGCAAATGCTAATTCATTCTCTGCCACCAGGAGGTGCTGTTGGAGTGGGAGATATAGCGGTTTCCCCAGTAACGGCTGTAATCTAATAAGCACTGCGCTCACAAACGCTACTTTATCAGGCATTACAGGAAAGAAAAAAAAAAAAACTGGACACTGCTATAAGTCAAATGGCCAAGTGATAACAAAAATAAAAGAGTTCACACATATTACACAGCCTGC
>NW_015542377.1:276468-282853 GCF_001515605.1 Sinocyclocheilus anshuiensis | reverse complement strand
ATTGTGTTCCGAAAGCTTTTACGGGTTTGGAACGACATGGGGGTAAGTGATTAATAACAAAATTTTCATTTTGGGGTGGAGTATCCTTTTAAGAGTGCACTGGCCACGAGCGATGACATCGTGGATGCTATTGTCGGACCTACACACACATTTCATGAGGAAAGTTAATGTGCACGTTATAATCAGCCCAGTAGTTTCATCTGAATTGCATGTGTTTCTGTGTTCACATGCCGCTTAGCTGCCCGCAGATGCGCCTGCCTATAAATCGGCCTAATTATCAGCACAATCTGCCTTTGACGTTTAATTTAAAAAATGCCAAAAATCGGCCGATTAATCGGCTGACCGATCAATCGGTCGACCTCTAATACACACGTCAGCTCAGTTTAACACATTTTACCATGTTTAAATCAACTAGTATTTTCCCTCAAGTCAAATACACTGACCTGAACTTGTGTCTTTGTAGGAAGAGGAAGTGATTCTAGAAAACCCAGCTGATGTCCCAGTCTACGTTCAGGTTCTTCCTGTGGCTCTTTACCCAAATCCCACCGTGTTCACAGGCAGACTTGCCGACAGGTAAGGCACTTCTTCTGCACTAAACCAGTTATAGATGTTCAAAATTTATTTGTTTAACCCAAACTAAAGAATAATAATGTGCATTTGATCAGATATAACTGCAGTACAAGATTATGAGATGCATTATTTGACCATACTTATATGAATCGTCACTTGAAGGTAGTGACGATTCTCTCCGGCCAATCCGTGATCAGCAGAGTATACACGTCACGTTTTGGTAACGGTACGGTTCACTTGGAACCTCAACCGAGGTGGTACTAAAAAAAAGTACCAGGTACCGTGCAGTGGAAAAGCGCCAATAGACCCCTATATATGATGTGATGCGTTTTCATGTATGAAGACCTAATTATACAGTCTGTGAGAAATAGCAAGTGTGATTTTATAAAAACAAAATATAGCTAGCTAATTCAATTGAGAAAAATAGAGCTATTTAAGTTATCTAGTGAAAATTCCTGTATTTTTTCTTATCACAATATGTATCACAGAAAGTGTCTTTTTTTTTGCAATATAGTGTAGCACTAATACTGATTTCATCTGATGTCTTTTTGCTGTTGTTTTTAAAGGTTTCCTTTAGGAAGGTTGTCTAACATCAACATTGACAGAAATACACTGGAATTCCAGGTCCATAAAAATCACGTAAGTAACAGATTTATTGTGACCATGTAGTGACATCTTATTGTTTAATTGAATCAATTCTACTTCATTATTCTACTTTCTAAAATTCATTTAATGATATCCACCAAAATTAAGAATTGCTGTACAGTATTTGTGGTGTGTCTTTATGCTGCTAATGATTTCTGTATGTGTGTCAGTCTTCAGGGATGAAGAGTTTCACAGGATTTGTTGAAGGCTTAACTCGGCCCTATGTATACAACATGCTCCTTATGCCTGGTGAGATAAAGTCCTTCAACGTGAGGTTCAGACCAATCACTGATCACAGTGTCTCTTCTCTGCTAGTCGTCAGGTGAGCTTAGATTGCTAAAATGAATGCTGAAAATAGAATGGTGTGAGAGTACTGTTGTACATTACCCTTGTCATGTTTGTACAGGAACAACTTGACAGTAGTAGACTTGATCGTGGTTCATGGTCAAGGCACCACAGAGAGCCTGAGACTGGCTGGTAAAGCCCCAGGTCTCGGCAGCTCTCTGAGGTTTAAGCATACAGAGGCATTTCTCAAAGACTGTTCAGAAGGTAAGTGTCAAAATGAAATCAATTTCCAGATGTTTTCATTGTTATAAACTAGTTTGAGATTCTGTACCTTTCTGTTCACATACTGCTTATGCTTACTGAATGTCTGTGTTTCTCATTTCTTTAAGCTAAAGCCAAGGAACCGAACTTCACTCTTCGAAGGACTTTCAGGCTGGAGAACACAGGGCTTCTCCCAATTCACATTCGGTCTATGGAGATCAGTGGCAGTGCATGTGAGGGTTATGGCTTCAAAGTTCTCAACTGTGAAGAATTTGCACTCAAACCAAACACTTCAAAAGACCTCGTCATACTGTGAGTAATTTCATGGTTACGTTTTGTGAGGTTTTCTGTTATACACTGTTGGTCAAATGTTTGGTCAAAATGTTTTTTAAAGATTTTTTTTTTTTTTTTTTGTAAGAATTCTGTTATGCTGACCAAGGTTGCATTTATTTGATTAAAAAAAAAAGTTTGTAAAAACAATAAAATGTTAAAATATTACATATAAAAAATTATATTATTTTAAGTTTTCTATTTGAATATATTTTAAAATGTAATTAATTGTCTTGATGTCATTGTTTAAAACAGTTTTTGCTGCTTAATATTTTTGTGGAAACCATGACACACTACTGTTCAAATGTTTAGGGAAAGTAAGATTACCCTAAAGAAGAAAGAAAAAAAAAAACTTTTATTCAGGAACAATAAAGACGTTTATAATATTACGAAATATTTCTATTTCAAATAAATGTTTTTTTGAATTTTCTATTCATCAAAGAATCTATGTATAATGTATCACAATAATATCATAAATAGAGTAAATAATTAAGCACCAAATCAGCATATTATAATGGTTTCTGAAGGATAATGTAAGATTGAAAACTTATTTTATATATTTTAAAATATATTAAAATACAAAACAGCTATTTTAAATTGTACTAATATTTCACTTTATTAATGTTTTAATATTGTGAAATAATCAAATAAGTGAAGCCTTGGTGAGCATAAGAAACTTCTTTCAAAAGTACACAAAAAAATTGTAAACTTTTGACCGGTAGTTCATGTTGTGTTAACATCTTTAAAGGGGTCATATGATGTGATTTCAAGTTTTCCTTTCTCTTTGGAGTGTTACAAGCTCTTGGTGCATAAAGAAGATCTGTAAAGTTGCAAAGACTAAAGTCTCAAATCTAAAGAGATATTCTTTATAAAAGTTAAGCGTCAACCACGCCTACCTAAAACGGCTCGTTCTACCACGCCCCCACATATCTACGTCACGATGTGGGAAGATTTGCATAACGCCGCCCAAATGTTCACGCAAAGAAAGAAGGCGTAACTTTTATTCTCGCTGTAGTATTGTTGCCGCCGCTGCCATGTCGTGAAGATGCTGTGTGTTTCGTTGTGAAAGCGAAACTACTTTGTTTGGCCTTCCAAAAGAGGACGATATCGCTTCGTCATGCCTAGAGCTGATCCATGCTGGCACAACGCACTTGATAGCTGGCCAATCACAGCACACCTCGCTTTTCAGACCGATGAGCTTCGACGCATTCGACGCATTTCAGAAAGGCGGGGCATAGAGGAGCAACAATAATGTACATTATGTGGAAATTTTTTTTTTTTTTACCTTACACCGCATAAACACATTGCATTACACCAAATACACTACATAATGTTCTTTTAAGCAACGTCATATGACCCCTTTAAAACTTGTACTTGCTAAAATGTGACACTTATTCCCATATATGCCTTATTTTAGAGTGTTCAATCATGAGGAACAGTTGGAATAAGGTGATTTCTATATTGTAAATTCATGCAGGTTTACACCAGATTTCACATCATCCAGAGTGATCCGGGAGCTGAAGTTGGTGACTGCGGGGGGTTCAGTGTTTGCGTTTGTGCTGAATGCATCATTGCCATATCACATGCTGGCAGTGTGTGCTGAGACCCTTCCCCGACCCAACTGGGAGCTTGAGCTCTACATCATCGTCTCCCTCATTATGAGGTCTGATTTCTCATATCTGATCACCTGATGGCTAAGAAAGTCTAAAAAAATGTCTTATAAACATTACACATCCAAAACTATGCCTTTGTTTATACAGCACTCAATTCTGATTTGTTTTTTGAATCTTATGTTTAGTATTGACTATCCACACTGCTTTTTGTAGTTTTATGGGTTTTATTTCTGGGAAAAAAAAAAAACTAGACTAAAGAAAGTCACGTTAAAGAAATGTTATAGATTTGTTATAGATTTATATTATGTAACTTGTGCATTGTGTTTGTAATGTATTAGTAATAATTTGCTAATTCTTTTTAATGTATAATATTGCTATATGTTTTAAACACATGAGATTAATAAAGTACTTGTCTCTCTTTCTGTGGATGATTAACAGTCTGATATTTCTCTAGCTCCATGTTCCTGCTGGTCATCGCTACTGCCTATCTGGAGGCCCAGGGAATATGGGAGCCTTTCAAACGACGGATGTCTGTGGAATCCAACTCTCCCATGGAGACTGGAAAACCATTTGATCTCAGGGAAATTGTACGAATTCAAAGTGATGCTAAGTGAGTGAGGATTTTTTCAAATTCTATATCCTTAATTTATGATGAAGTGATATTTCATTTTTGTTTCTCTCTTCTTTAATCCACATTTTATGTATGAAGTTTTACGAAATGCATTTAATCTGTTGCAGCTTGAATGATTTTGCCGACTCAAATCAGAACTCAACAAGAGGAATGTACGGGTCAAGCGGTGGCGTGCGGGCTGGGGGTCGACAGGGTGGTCCGCACTCCAGTTCCAACAGCAGCGGTGTTCTGCCAGACAGCAAGCCCAGATCTGGTTCAGGCCGCTCTGGATCTATGCAACACTCCTCCAGCTTTCCACTCACTAAAGATAGTGGCCAAGGACTGAGTCAGCTAACTAATCGAAGAGCCCGGAGTTCCAAACAGCAGCAGCAGAGCTCAGGCCTCCTGGAGGACCTCCCGAGCTCAGGACCTTCACAGTCCAACAGCACAAGGGCCAACAGTACAGAGGAACAGGATTACAGCCGACTTCTGGCAGCTATGGATAAAGACCTCGACAGGCCTGAGTCTCCTGCCATTAACGTGTCTTCACAACACAATTCACAACAGTCTTCACAAAACAAAGGTAATATATAACAATATATCAACATAACAATATAGACTAATTTATTAGGGCTGGGCAAAAAAAAATTTTTTTCGATTGAAGGCACAATATGTAATTTTCGCCGCTAGAGGGCATGTATTCAAAATAAACAAATAGACAAAGGAGTAGTTTTTTGACGCCGTGACTGAGTGTGGAATCATGGGAGTTGTCGTCTTTGTATTAAAGATTTATTAACGTGGTAGTATGAAGCAGGGTGAGGCTGAAAGCCGTCGAAGCGAAACGAGGCCGCTGAATGAACGTGACGCACGGCTCGAAAGCAGCGGAGCTTTTATTATGCCACAGTCGACCTTTTCCGCTCCTTTCGGTCGTGCGTATGTGGGGAAAAAAAAGCAGCGCTGTTTTATCATACTAGATACATTTGAAAGTTCTGATATAATGCTACTCTGTGCGGTCGTCACCTGACTAATAAAACGCATAACATATTAAAGCGTCTTTGGTGTTTCCGTGTTTTCTACAAAAAATCGAAGGGGTTATGACGTCATTGGCAGGCGACACAATGACACTATGGACACGGTCCGTGTCACTAGTTAAAATTGCTTATTTCTCTGGATTTAAACATTCTTCGAAACATTTGGGATAATGTAAGTACACAAGTCAGCAAAATATATAACACAGTTCTAGTGGGTTTGTATATTTTAATAAAATCTTACATATTGGCCTTTAATCGTTTTTTTAAATGACGTCGATTTGATATCGATTCTCAAAAGCCGCAAATCGATCTTTTCCGGTATTTATTTCAGCAAACATTTAAAACAAGATCTGATTAATGTGAATCTTATCATTAGTCTTCTCCACTAGATGTCACCCTTACGCAATGTTAAAACGGAAAGCTTGTCATTCATTCAGTGTTTATCATGGCGGAGATACTGTTGACAAGAACCAAGAACAAAGCATGCGTGATTTGCAATGCTCAGGTAAAATTCTATAGTAATACTACAAATGTGTGGCACCATTGTTTCCGCAATGAATGAATGAATGAATGGCGGATGGTGCGACACACTGTTTTGTTTACCACACACTTACTAAAGCGCGGACGATGCTCGCGGCGTCTTCAGCCTCTGTCATCTCACTATGATGATATGAATACACGAATGTCATCTCCAGCTGCTCTGAGAGTCACTTCATTAGCATTTTACCGTTTCATTTGAGAAAACTACCGTCATATCACATACACAGCAGCTGCAAGTTCCTCACGGCAACCCGTCAAAATAAACGTTTAGTTTAACGTGAAGAAACAGTATCAGAAATATTACTATTTAGCAGTCTTAAGACTCAATGTAACAACAATGCTACTACTACTAATAAATATTAATAAATCTACTAATCTACTAATAATCACTTTTGTTTTTTAATTTTAACAGTAAACCTCTGATGTGCAGCACTTTGTTTGCCAAAAAATGAAAGGGTTTAATTTTCATTTGATTAGGATAAATGAAATTAATGTTTTAT
>NW_015542377.1:263615-276145 GCF_001515605.1 Sinocyclocheilus anshuiensis | reverse complement strand
CATGTGGTTCTTAATTTCTTTTTATTAATTCACCATTTGTAAACTGATGTTTACTGTTCATTTTTTAGAAATATCAGTAGCATTTGTATTAAAACTATATTCACTGAATGTAATCAAAAAATCGACAATCGAAATGAATTGAGAGCTTGCGAATCGAAATCAAATCGAATCGGGACATCTGAATCGATACCCAGCCCTATAATTTATCATGCCAGGTGTTTGTCCCAGAGGACAGTGTAATTTGCGAAATGCACAATATAATTTCTGTTAATTTACTTTTATTTTTCAGTGCTTGAATCAAAAGGGAAAGTGAAGAATAAAACAAAAGCTCTTAAAAAGAAAGAGGAGAAAGAGAGGAAATCAAAGGGAAAGACTCAAGGAGAAGATTTAAAAGAGCCACTGGCAGACAATGATGACAGCTCTTCTACTACCACAGAGACCTCTAATCCTGACGTGGAGGCCAATATTAAAGAGGTATACACGTGAAACATACTAGACCCACCAGAGTAATTCCCAAAACAAACTTGCTCGAAAATGTACATTCTAAATGCACTCTTTGACTACAATTTGTCATCTTAACCAGGAGCCAGTGAAAGTGAAAGGAAAATCAGTGTCAGTGGACAGTGGAAAAGAAAGAGAAGAAATTACTCCCTCCCCTACAAAACCAAAAACTAAGAAACAACCAACCACAAAGAAGGAGAACCAAGTGGAAAAATCCAGGTTTGTTCAGACCTCTGCCATTGAAGGTGACGTGTAATTTCTGTCACTTGGCCCTGATACTCATCATGGTGAAGAGGTGGCAGGGCTCGCAAAATCGCTAGCCCGACGTCCCGGGGCTATTGTGTTTTCCAGTCGGGCTACCAAAATGTTTCACCACCCTGCCCGACGGGCTATCTTGAACAGTGATATAAAATTCCTTCCTTGATTTGCGTTGTTCACTAGCTTGTAGGGGTAAAACGGATCGTAGTTGATCGTTTGCACGTAGTTGATCGTTTGCCGATTTAAACATTCAAGTGTTTTAAACCATTCACGCACATTCGGAGCTCCGCGCACTCATTCAAAGCGCGCACAGAGAGCCGCATTTCAGACAATGTGCGTACACAGAATTGAATCCTCTTTCTGGATGAACACATACACACAGAATTATCTCAAAATAACCGTCTCGGCAAGTATTCTCATGTAAACAGTCGGTTATGTCTTAAGTGAACGTGTAAACAGTGGTGAAAGAAATTTCAAGTGCAACATTATATTGGATCCGTGCACAGAGAGCCGCATTTCAGACAATGTGCGTACACAGAATTGAATCCTCTTTCTGGATGAACACATACACACAGAATTATCTCAAAATAACCGTCTCGGCAAGTATTCTCATGTAAACAGTCGGTTATGTCTTAAGTGAACGTGTAAACAGTGGTGAAAGAAATTTCAAGTGCAACATTATATTGGATCCGTGCATTCGGTCTTAAAGGGGCAGCAGCCTATAAATACCTGCTGTTCCATAAGCGCCACCTGCTGTCAGTGAGTGACATTTGCGTCACAAAGCTAAAATCAGACCAATCTGTTTTTGCATCAGATTTCGAAATTATACAATCTAATTGCAATCTAAATAACATGTATTTAGCATTTTTGTTTGGATCGTGATTAAAATGCAGTGTTGCCTCTGATTTTAAATGGAAAAAGCACAGCCAAAGCATTAGTTTGTTTATATGAAGAGATTTTATTTGTATTTAAATATCTGATTTGGGATTTGTTTTAAAATTTCAAGTTAGTTTTATTTTTGACATATTTCAATTTCACAAAGAAATGTGCAGCATTTTGTAGGAGAAATAATAAAAGGACACCTTTTTATTTATAATTTGTCTTAAATCTCATTTTATTAAAAAGAAAATTGTATTGTGAGATCAGTATCGTGAATCGCATCGTGAGTTGAGTGAATCGTTACATCCCTATATGCTGCTAGTTTTTGCTGTGGTATCAAAGTATTCTGTTATTTAAATAAAGAACCATCTTTTTTTTGCTCATCTGCAAAATGACCCGATCTGTTACTTAAAATCTGATATGATAATTCAATATGATCCGAGCCGTGAGTTTTGTGATCTGTTGCACCCCTCCTCTTGACTTGTTATTTGAAGAAAAAAAGCGATCACTGAAGTTTTTAATCATGCTGATTTGTCCGCAGTGAAGTTCAGCCGATGTCTTTTTATTTATTTATTTATTTTTTATTCGGGCTACTTAAATTCATTTTGGGCTACCAAAATCGGAAGAATGTCTGCCCGAAGGGCTACCAGCAATTTTGTAATTTTGCGAGCCCTGGGTAGGATATGTCTGCATTGCCATGCGCCATTCTGCTGGGAGCTATGCTTAGATTAATATTTAAATGTGTTGAACTTGCACGCAATCCTCTCAATAATACAACAAACACACCACAATAATGACAGCAGTGAGAAAACAGCAGTTAGGGAAGCATCTGATCATAGGGATGTGGATATGTTTTCACCAGTTCCGCAATTCAGCACTCCAGTCAAGTCCTGTTTACTTATGACGCTTTAATAAAAATGGCTTCAAAACTGCTTCATGGTATTAAACAGGAGTCAGTGTCGCAAAGTTAAATTTCAATTTCAGGAATAAGAATTTTAATTACATCTTCAATTTCAACTATACAGTATCTTTCCAATGCATTCAGTGAAGAATAAATTTTACATCAAATAAAGTGGAGCCCCAGAGCACACCCACCTATTATGTAAACATCATGGACCAATGGCAGTTTGACGGAGTTCAACAGCAAAATAAGAGGCGGGACATTTACGCTGTTGAGCCCTTTCGAAATGCCAAATTGGACTCCAAATGAACTTCATTTTGGACAGGTTTTGTTAAAAAAAATGTAGCACACCCGTTCGTTCTTCGAGAGGGGTCTGAGATTATTTGAGTGACCCGAGGTGCCGCTAGTGAGACAGAAATGTAGTTTCCAGTGAATCATTCTAGAATGGTTAATCATCACTTTGCATCAGACTTACGTAGGTGATCTTCACCATCTCCATTATTACTCTCTCTTTGAATCTGAGTTTAATATCAGTGCCTTAATTTGTTTTTATATAGCTCTCTAGAACTCCCTTATGTCACTCCCCTGGAAAAACAGGATAAGCAGCGCAAGACCTTCACCAAAACCCTTGCCAATACAGGAATTCACAGTGTCCCCAAACCACGAGCTCTGAGCAAAAGTAAATGTCAGATTTCAGCTTTTCCACCCAACATTTAAATCTCTGTTAACTCTAAAACCATTTTGAAACCACTTTTATTCTGTCTGCCCGAGTAGTCAGTGGGAAGATGAGTGATGACCGGCCATCTCCACTTGGAAAGTTTGTAGTCAATGGCTCCATGCAGGAACTGGGTCATAGCAGCGGATCAGAAGGAGAGAAAGAGTCCCCGCCACCAGAATGGGATGATCCTCTCATCAAAACTGGCAGCCGTAAGCAATGAGTCTGGAAGCATAAGCTGGACTCCATTATGAGGCAGTTTGTTACTTTATGTACTCTTATTTAAGTATCTAAATATTTGTGTCATATGTTTTATTAGCAGCTGACAGTCTTCAGCAGATATCTATGCAGACCATGCATGCAGACCCCTTCCTGAAAGGCCCCAGTTCAGTAATGCCCAGAACCTGTTCACCACCCCCGACCTCCCCTAGCCTGGTGCCTCGTGGAAGCTATGGCAGTGTGCCCCACACCAGCAGGTAACTAAGGGGCGTGTGCACATTTGGGTAGGGCCTAAAATAACACTTGGCAAGCGCCAAATATGAATATAAATTGGCTAGTACATGAAACGTTACGCGCCAGTTGGCCGGTAACTATTTTTTTCATTAATTCAAACATTCTAACATTAAGTCGCTTATAACATGCGTTTGAAACTGCAACATCTTTACCAAGCATCTTCCCAAATTTGTAATAAGTGTAAAGTTTTTATAAATCTGTCAACAAAAAAGAAGCATTTCAAAAGATGTATCCCTGCTGTAGGGCTGTGCAAAAAATCGAATGCGATTTTTATGCGTATCTCGTCAGTAAAGCCGCTTTACTGGCGAGATGCGCATGAAAATCGCATTCGATTTTTTGCACAGCCCTACCCTGCTGTTTTTTTTTGCCAAAATAAAAGCACAGGTTTCACTTTTAAAATCAAAGAAAAAAATGCCGTATATATTAGTATTTGTACTGTTAATACTTTACAGTTCAGTAGTATAGTAATATTTCTTTGTATATTTCTTTGATATTAATTTGTATTTATTTATAAGTAAATAAAATAATAATAATTGCAATTAGATGCGTTTAAATTTTTTGAATGAAATAATGCGCACACACAGTTTCATGGCCATTAAAAATATTTATGGCCGGCGAGTTTTCTCAAGTCACTGGTCATTGGACAGTGTGGCAAAATGTTAGTTTTAGAACCTGCATTTGGGTTATAGGCATCAAGACATTTCCTGGTTTCATCATGTTTGTGCGGGAAATATATGAGTGACGTTTGTTTTTCTTGTATATTTGTTATAGCGAGGCTAATTTAAAGAAGGCTCCAGGGAATAAGCTCACCAAGTCAGCCTCTCTGCCTGGTCAAAATGGAAATCCAACTTTTGCAGCTGTAGCTGCTGGCTATGACAAAAGCCCTGGTGAGTTTGCCTGTTAAATAGAAAGATGATATGGATAAACTTATAGTGGTGCATGAACAGGAAAAGTTGAGGTAATTACTGATCATCACCATTATTTTAACAACGATATATATATATTTTTTAAAGTGCCACAGATTTACATGTAAATGTTATACAAGTGGTATGCTCTTGTTTTTACAGGTGGCAGTGACTCAGCTAGTAAAGCTGACAGTCTGGGGAAGGTACCACTGCCTCACATGACATCAGTGGAGAGTGACGGATCTGACAGGTGCAGTGGCTTCATAATGAAACATCACTAAAGCTTTTTTCTTATCTGTTTTTACATGTATATTTACAATGCCATTATGCATATTTCAGCTCTGGACTGTGGAGCCCAATAGACACCACCAGCCCCCCCAGTTTTGGACCGGTTAATGCTTTCTCTGCTTTTGGACCCAACAACCCACTTAATCTTTCTGGAGGTATGCGAAATGTTCAAATAAAATGCAAAATTAAAATAGCATCAAATAGCAATAAAATAGCATCCAGTGTATCCAATATTGTGGTTATTCTCTGTATTAGTTTTCAGAGGCATGACTGTTCCCAAGAGTTCAGAGCCCCAGCAGAGTTGGCCTGACTACACTCCAGTTTCCCCATCCATCTGGGATACTGAGCCTAGTAATTCCTGGGCTACCAGCACTGGATCTCCAGCAACTCCAACAACTGTAAGATATCTCTTCCTTGTCACATTCTCATGTCTCATCCAGATGGACACCTGAGATCCCGTTAACACTAAGATCATGGAGTATCTCAGAAATCACAGTGACAGTGTTTTTTTTTTTTTTTTTCCCCTAATATCAAGGTTATTTTCAGAGGAATCTTGAACCACTACACACTACTGTAAATGTTTGGGTCAGCAAACATATTTCTACATTTCAAATACTTTTATTCAGCAAGGATGCGTCAAATTGATAAAGTGACAGTAAAGACATTTATAATAGGGCCTTTCGCACCGCTTTAGTTCCAGAACTAAATGTACAGTACTAAAGTACTGGGACGATTTTGCGCGAACTATTTCCCAGTACCATTTAAAGGGTTGCATTCGCACAGACAGTGTACGTAAGACGGTCGACACACAGTGACGTCATTTGTGTGCGGCGTTCAACAACGGAAACAAAGAAAAACAACGTTAACAACAGGAGGATGGAGGACGGAGGATGCTGTGTTTTTGTTGTCTCGCGGGTTTCACAATAATGGACATGGAATGTCGATGTATACGTAAAGCGACTGAAAGAACGGAAAGGAGGACTAAGAATCTCCAACAACAACTGGCAGTGCTACATTTGCTACAAATGCCTGCACTTCAGCGTCCGTCCATCTATCACTGTTCTCCATACTTGCAAAATAAGTTGACACAATGTTTACAGTATGTTTACACGGCGTTTTAAATCATGGCGGGTGAGGGCGTTTTCATACGCGTTTGGACAATCAATGTCTACTTACGTCACGATTAGTACCAGTTGTGCTGGTTAGACCCTGCTCCGGAGTAGGAGCTAATTTGGTTCTCGAAAAAGGCAGTCCGGTACTAAAATCGCTCCCAGTTCCGGCGGTGCGAAAACGCCAAAAAGTGGGTAGTTCCACAATTAGTTCTGGTACTATGAAAAGGTTCCTGCGGTGCGAAAGGCCCTCATGTTACAAAAGATTTCTATTTTAAATATATGCTGCTTTTCTGAACTTTCTGTTCCATTGTAAAATATTCTACAAACATACACCTGTGACCTCACATCAGTATAGCAGTGTCTGTTTTGCTTGCAAACCGTTCTGCTAAACAATATTACAGTATTACTGTTTTGTATTTTTGATCAAATAAATGCAGCCTTGGTGAGAATAAGAGACTTCTCTCAAAAAAACATAAAAACCTTGCTGACTCCAAACTTTTGAACAGTAGTGTTTATATATAGCACTAAGCCAGATACTTAACATGTTTCAGATTACACCTGACAGTATGTAAAGGTAGTTCTACAGGTTATGAAATGAACATCTTTCTCTTTCTGCCTGTCTTTAGTCCATTTTGGGGAGTGCGCACAGTCCCTGGTCCTTCAGCAGGTCCATCTGGTCCACTGGCAACGACTCCACCCTGCACTCCTTCAACCCTCCTACTTCCTCCGCTGTCCCTGACTTGGGCAGCCACACTGCACCACCCACACCTGCCCCCAACGACATAGGCCGCACCTACAACCCCTGGAGCATGGGGTGGTCTCCCTCACTCAATCGCTGGAATTCGGAGCCTTGGCCTAACAGCCCCGATAACAACGGCATCTGAGACAGAACAGCCCCACTGAGCAACAGAAAATGCAGTGGTTTCTAATCTTATTTTATTTTTCCTGGTTGAACAGTATGTTGTACGCCAACATCATTTTAATGATTGGGAAAAATCTTGAATTGTAATGGTACAAATGACCACTGGAAACCCAGTGTTGCATTTAAAAGTCCCCCTCAAAATTCAGTCCTATTTATTTTAGTGGGGTATGATAAAAATGCCTTAAGTTCCATTTTAACTGACAAAGTGAACAAAAGATTGAAGACATTGGCTTAAAGCTATTGCCCTTGTAGGGGTGTTTTTCTTTACGATTTTAGAGATTCCCTGTTTTGAGCAATACTGCATTGTAATTAAAGTATATGGTCCAGTATTACTGTATTAAAATGCAAGATGCAGTGTTACTCAACCTTAAAATAAGCACTTTGCGTAAAACCCCACTCCTACAATGCTGTCATTTTGGTTTAAGATGATTTAATTCATTTTAGAGCATTTTCTGACCACACATGTTGGTTGATTTAATGTTCGGAAAGATACAAGTGGTTGCTAAGACTACAATTACCACATTGATTTGAAACGCATTCAGGATTTAGATTTTATTTTTATTTTATTTTAATTGCCCTCTGCTTAAAGTGAAAAGCTTCATTTGCTGAAATTGGCTTTTAATTTGAGGGAGCTTAAAGAACCTGAAATGTGTTCTGTGCATCATTCATTTGTCACTTCAAGAGTGAACGTTTGGTCACACTGGTTGAAATAAACATATCAGGCTGGAATATTGACTTCTCATTTTATTTCTGGCTAAATTTAAACTTGATTGAAGGGATAGTTCACCCAATAATAAAAATTGTCATTTACTCACCTCATTCTAAACCTAGATTTTCAAAACACGAATGAGGATATTTCTGTCCACGCAATCAAAAGTTTGATGATTCAAACAGTGATAAAAACATCGTAAACCATCCATATAAATGAAGAAGTTTAATCGAATTCTTCTGAAAAGAGACCTGATCACTTTATATGATGAATAGATGATGATGGGTGGCTTTTACCCAAGATAATTTGTTTCTGCATGTGAACTCCCAGGTTGCGATGTGTGTTGAGCAGGTATATTCCTCCAAAACTACACAAGCTGATTCAGCTTCCATACTAAAATTAAACTCCGCAGATGGTGTTAGATTTCCCTTGCCTGGAAAATGAACAGTGGTGAGTGTGGGGAGATGAAGCTCTATGTAAAGCGTCCTGAATGGGGTACATGTCCTGACCTGGGCTGTTCTTGGCACTGCCTTGGTTTTTATGTAATACATAATCACTGATATGAAAAGTGCAACTTGCTGCCACCCATTTAATGTGGCCAGTTTTTATACAGCAGCTCATTTTCTTACCTTCCTTGTTACTGCCCATAATGTACAGATCCTTGAGTTTCTGAGGGAGGGAGGGATCTAATCTAACAGCCAAAGCAAGTTAGTGAGTGGACCAAGAGCTATGAGCGATACCTGTGTATGAGTAAACAAACAGGGCTGTGCAAGTGCATACTATTGTCAACCACAAGATGGCAATACAAAATTCAGCAGGGAAACAAACATTCTAACCCAGTGGTTCTCAACCTTTTTGACTCCAAGGGCCCCCTGTTGTCAAATATTTGAATGCCCTCCAAGATATTTCTGACACTTCTGCATTAATAACAAAGCTGCTCATTTTCAAACTTTTTTTTTTTTAAATTACAGAAACTAGGAGTAGCAATATACTAAATTAACAAATAAGATTAATTAAAAATATTACATTTCATAATTCCAGAAGTTTCAATAACTAAATATTCTTCATGGTTTATACTATATTACCAATGTTGTTGGACTATGTCCTAGTTGTTTGTGATTACAGGGTTTTTCATTTATTGTATTCCTTTTAGAACCCTAATCCTTAAATAACGGTTCTGATTGGTAAGGGAATTAATTAAAATAATTAATTAATATGATTTTTAGCTATTTTCTAAGAGGGTACTAGGATGTCTTTATATAATTTTCTCCTAAAAAAAAAAACAACAACTTGGAAAAGTCTGTAGTGCATCAAATTTCTTTTTCTTTTTATTCATTTTAAAAAATATATATATATTGTAGAAATAAACAGGCTTATTAAATAGTTTTCTTACCTCTCCCTCACTAGTCTTATCATGGCATGAACAGCATGCTCTTTCTGTATCTGCCCTTTCCAAACCTCAGAGTTCTCCAGAACATCTTCAAGTCCATCTGTGCCAAAGTGATCTTTAAATCCTGTCACAGGTCTGATTAGAGGACCAGCAGGCCCTTTAAAAACTAACACCGGAAGCCAGACACATTAAATTTACAAATGGCCGCACCCGCTCTTACAGGGAAATGAATAAATAAATGACCATGATATTTTTTCACACTTATCTCATTGTTAGTAATTCAAGCAAAGATTTATAGCTTTTTATCTGATAAAGTAGCGTTTATGAGCGCAGCGCTGCTTTGTGTGCAGCCGTTTTCAGGGAACAGCAATATTTCTGACGTTCCAAAAGCGCCTCCTACTGGCAGAGAATCAATTTGCATATTCAATAAGCCCATCTGCAGTTTTTATTTAGACCAATGCGAAAATTCACCCATATAACCTTGTTTTAAATGAATGTAATAATCATTTATACCTCTGACTCATTCTTAAAATCATTTAAAGCCTGAAATGTGAGGTTTTTCATTTTATTTTGTTTGTGAAAACCTGCATCTCAACTATAAATGTTTTTACAGTCATTTTACAGTTGAATATGTTACCACAGACATTACCCTACCCTGCTCATGCAGTATTATATATTTATTTTTTAAATAATTTTTGCAGGTCTTAAAAAAGGTCTTAAACAATTTTAAATTGGATCTTAAAAGTCCAGACAGATGTGGCTTTGCACACTGCCAGCATCTAGAATGATTTTGATCAGCATTTTAGTGTTCATAGCAGAGGACTCTTCCTCAAAGATTTTGTAGGCATTGCACACACATGTACACCCCTTGAAAGCCTGAAACCACAGAGCCCCCCAACCCCCAATTTAACTCCTGTGTGTTATATATATATATATATATACACACACACACACATATATATATATATATATATATATATATATGTTATACTGTTATATAGACCGTTTAAATCCGATGTAAGAAACATTACCATTTTTTGTGTTGTACAACACCCCTGTGTTTTGAGATTGGTAGAGCCCGTTGAAACACAGCTAGGCGATCCAACAGAGAGGTCGCGCAGCACAGTATAATTCATTTATTCCTGCAGCATTGGCAAGGTAGGTGTAACTAGATTGACTCTTTTTGCATTCTTTTATTTATGGCTAAGTAAATATGAATAAATATTTGGGCCATGAATTAACGACGTTTCATGTTCTTTCGAAGAGCCTATTGATGGCTACACTGATGCTCCTTAGCTATTATTCATATGTCTGGATTATTTATATGGTGTCTTTGGTGGTTTAAATTTATATTGCGGCGATTTGTCTTATAATCTAGTCCTGAAATTTATTGTTGTCTTGACTACCGACTGCCATCGATTGAATGACTTAAACAATGGTAGTGTCGACGAAGATGATGATGTGTAGATGGAATTCAACCCTGTGGTACGATGCTTTGATCTATTTAAACGATGAAACATAGTTAAAAGCTGCTGTCAGTGTCAGCTGTGACTGACCCATCCTTTTCATCCAACATTTAATCTATAGCCGTCTCTGGCCTAGTTTAGGACTATATAATCATAAATAACCATGGTGATGGAGTCAACAGTGTCACACCACACTTTAGTTCACAAAAATTCACCATACTTTTATTTTTGCAGGTGTTTGTTTTTGTTTACATGAATGATTGTAGTTATGTCAGATATTAGATCCATGAAAAAGGCTGAAATTCAAAGCAATCTTAAAATATTATTCCTATTTAGGGATCTCTTTGGCATAACCAGCATGCAGGAATCAGTTTTGTCATCTTGTGACAAGAAAACCATGAATCAGACACCGTCATGACTGCGTCAAGAATAAGTTGAACAAATTGTGTATTTTTGCACTTTGTGTAACCCTAAGATAATTACTGATGTACATGTCTCAGAAATTCATTCAAATATGTTTGATTACAAACAAATAAATAAATAGTGTACAATCACATGTATTCAGGTTTGGAAAGTACTGTTTAAAAATTTGGGGTTTATTTATTTATTACTATTTCTGAACAAGGATGCATTAAATCAAAATTAAAAGTGATAGTAAAGACATCCAATTTTAAAAGATGATTTCTATTTCAAATAAATGCTCTTATTTGGTACTTTTTATTTATCAAAAACTCGAATATAAAACAGTTTCCACAAAAAAGAAAAACCTTCTTATTATTGCTTTGATTTATTATTTATTAAGTTTATATTTTATACATTTCTTATTATTATATACAGTTTCTTACTATCTGTCTTTCTGTCTTGTTCTTAATTGTAGTCAGTGGATGAGATTCTTTCTTTGAGCTCTCTTGGACTAAGCCGTTGCAGCTGGAGTACATCTGTAGGTTATTCTCTTAACCATCATCCCAGTTCTCCGTTCAATGCCTAACACTGGGGAAAGTGAAGGCGCCAAGGTATCTGCTAGGACTGATCAGGAGGCCCCATCACGGGCCCCGGCCAGAGAGGATGAGCGTGAGCGCAGCTTCCTGAGTCCGATGACGTGTGATGCGCTGCGGGTACGACGGGCCTCCAGCGCAGAGCTCCAGCTTCCATGGACCTGCCCTGTAACACACTCCCGAGAGAAGTTCTACACCGTCTGCTCGGACTATGCGCTGCTCAACCGAGCCCGACCCATTATCACATCTGAAGATGTGCCACCGACCAATCCAGACACCACATCATTAGTCAAGACCAACACTGCAACCCCTTCCCAGAGTCACTCAGGGGGAATAAGTATGTCTTTAGATGGGAACTGTGATATGGAGGTTGTGTCATCCAGCAACAAGCCTGTGCTGGCCTGGGAGATTGACACCTCTGATTTTGATGTGGTTTTAACACGGAAAGCCAGAACAAGTATGTCTTTCTAAAAAGATTAAAGACATCTACATACTGTCAGCCGGGGTTTTCAAACTGCAGAGACAGATCGAAAAAATTGAGAGACAAAAAAAAGATATAAAATGATATATATATATTTTGTAAATTTAAATGTTTAAATAAAAAAATATTTTTTTATTAGGGCTGTCAAATTTAATGTGCACTAATTTATATACATGTTATGTATATGTATATATTTGACAGTGTAAAAGAACATTATATGATTTTTGGAAACATTTAATTTAATTGTTTTTATAATGTCACACTTCCTATCTTTCTCACACAATATAAATGGGTTTTAATACCTGAAAATATATAGATGTTTATATATTTGAGGATGGGGGTCATCTTGTTTGAGGGTCCTTGTCATCAAAAATTTTGAAAACCCCTGCTGTAGACCACATATCACATTTAAAAATATTTTTTGAGGCTTATGAACCATGACATTAATGTTATTTTCAGTAAACTAATTATAAAAATGAAAAAAAAAAAAATATA